>NC_072738.1:34619535-34716196 GCF_026930045.1 Uloborus diversus
GGATGAAATTGCTACAGATGGAAAAAACGTGGGCTATTTTTGGCTTTTGGAGCGCATTTCAGAATTCTTTTGAGAATAAATTATTAGAACAGCATTCAAAAGGCTTATCTATGGAGATACTTTTCACGTAGTAACATTTAAAAACAAAAAAGAAGGAGAAGAATAGGCAACGGCACCGTAAGAAGTTTCATGAAACAAAATAAAAATCTATTGTTGTTTGATACAATTTTTAAAACAAGAGATGTCATCTATGGTTAAACAAGTAAGGTTGATTTTCTCCCTATAAGTTCTTGGAGAAAAGAGCAAATAAATCTACTGTGTTCTATTAAAATTCAAACTTTTTTTTTCTTTTTTGCGAACACTAATAAAGTTATACTTTTTTTAATAGAAAGCTAAATCCTTTAACAATTGAAGAATTATACAATGCAACATATTATGGTACAGATGAGTATGGTATTTTTCAACAATTGTCAAAGATTCATCATAGCTATTTAAACGAACATTGGAATGACCAAAATAATCAGAAGAAGGGGGGGGGGGGGGGTCCACTACGGACTACACCTTTGAGAAGAACGCTTTTTTGAAGTGGGGAGGGGCTTACATTTCTTAATAGTCCTAGTTGTTCTAATTATTTTCGTGATTTTCTTTTTTTTTTCAAGAGAAAATCAGACATTTTGTAAAATATAAATCTTTATATAAATAATAGCCGATGATCGAGTAACCCACGTGTTTCAACAATGAAACTCGCGCCACGGCATAATAATTTGATAATATGTTTCGGTAATGTTTAACATTCAGGGAAAGGTTTTATTGTGATAAGGCTGAACTCGATCCGGTAACTTAACTGTTTTACTGATAAGACTGTGTCATTTCAGGGGAATGA
Source organism: Uloborus diversus (assembly GCF_026930045.1). Taxonomy (NCBI): domain Eukaryota; kingdom Metazoa; phylum Arthropoda; class Arachnida; order Araneae; family Uloboridae; genus Uloborus; species Uloborus diversus. The sequence goes on from NC_072738.1 coordinate 34,620,419, forward strand.
AGAAACGAAAAAATGGTCAACAATGAACGCTACCTACTGGAGTCCAGGGTTCATCCACTAGAGTTAGGTTTAAAATGGCAACTATCAAAATATCACTAAACAGGCAATTGCTTCGTTCAAATGTAGAAGTATTTTTTCCGTCATATCTGGAAGGGCGAATTTCTATAGTAAAACTAAGAAATTTACATAAAAATGAATGATTTGAACAAATTTAAAGCTATTACATCTAAAGCTTTAAATACACTGGAAAAATTGCAATAGCATACAAGACAGTTGGACGTCAACAGTTTGGGGACAATCACTTCTGCAAAATGTTTAAATGGATCCCTTTGAAAAAATAATGCTCAATTTTCCGGTACCTGCTCGGGACACCATATCGCCGTCCGTGTCCAAAATGTAAGACAGTTGTGAAACAAAGAAACATATTTTATTTTGCTTCTTCTTGTAAACCCTAGAGGAACAATGTTGCATCTGGGACCCAAGACTTGCGAAATACCCTATTATGTGCAAATCTGTGCGTTGATTTCTATTTCTGTCCCGCTGCAGCAATAACTATCAACCCATCGGTGTCGGGAAAATAAATAGATAAATTAATAAAACTTGAAAAAAAAAGAAAAATACAATGAATGAAAAGGTTTTCTAAACTATAAAGAAACATATATTTTATACTCAAAAATATAAAGAAGTTAAATTAAAGGAAACAGTAAAACTCCCGATTAACCGTGCAATAGGGCGATCCATGGGCGGCCATATGCAAAATTTTAAGCGGGGGGGGGGGGGGGGTCAAATATTTTCCCCATGGTTTAGCAGGATATTTTCCGCATAGAAACCAATTTCAATACAGATTTGAGTTATTTGACATTTTTAATTAACTTATTCATTAATGACTGGAGAAGAACTGTTTTTACATTTTTGCAAAGAAAAAAGTACTAAAAGCAAGGAAGTTCTCATTTCTAAGGGAAAGCCCCGACTTGCCTCCCTATATGGGCGCCTATGGGCGGCAGGTAGCTCTGGAAAAGCGAATAGGTAAAAGCAATTCTATTGCTAGGGGATGCAATAGCTTAAAAATCAGTAACCCTCGAATACATTTAAACTACACCTAAATGCAATAGCACTGTATGTGTAAAGAATGTATGTACATTGTACATATATAACCATGTAAGCTAATAAAGGATCACTCATTACTGCAAACGAACACAAACAAATCGTGCTAGCGTTAGCTGTTAACTTAAAACTTGTGAACTTTAAATGGTTGCATTTATCTACTTTCAATTAATCATCGCCGATTTTTTTTTTATTTTTTTGAAAGTGAAAGACCACGGAAAAAAACGCTCACGGATAATCGGGAGTTTACCGTCTTTCGTTTCTTTACCCTTTGCGGAGCAGTAATATTTTTTTCGATGTGATACTTTTGTTGATTTCAAAATATTTTGAAACTGTATCCGAAGTGAACATGTGTAAGGTCACAGGTTACTGTGATCTCACAGAAAATTTGCCGATGCTAACCATTTCTTGAAGATTCGGAAAATTTGAACCTACTATTACAATATTAACAGTTCTTATTTATTTCTTAAAATATTTTTAACTTATTGTACTGATGCCTAACGCCTTGGACTTAGATGTGGGGTAAAGTCACGCAATATGATGGTACTTCCTAATATGAGGCACTCAGGGCGCATCGAATTTACATTTTTGGGAGGGCGGAAAGTCTCAATTTGCCGAATGGAACTCCAAATTCTGCCGAATGATGATAATTGTGCCTAATAAGGAAATTTTTGGGAGGTCATGGTGACCTTTCCCGTGAGGTCATGGTGACCTCCCATGACCTCCCGTCGGAGGCCCCTGGGGGCGCTTGGGTTTCATGCATCCGACGTGTACGGAGAATGTTGGAACTGATTGTCTAACAAGAGATGAGGTTATATGTTATGCACCAGAAACAATGGTCTGAGCTGCAGTTGTGAAGGATATAGTTATGCTTGTTTCACACTTTCGAAAATGTTTTACAGTAATCAGCAGGGCCGCCAAGAGCCAAGACGGGCCTTGTCAGTTATTACTCAGGACCAGGGGCGTGTACAGAAATTTTGGGGCCCGTCACAAATGACTTCCGGGCCCCCTCCATATTGTTTACCCCTATATTTCACACCTAATTTTAAAAATATTTGCCCCCCTTCAGGCTTAGGCCAACAGGTGTCCCTTCTCCCCCCCCCCTGTCCACGCCCCTGCGTCAGACCCCCTAAAGGCCGAGCCCCTAGTTTCTGACTAAGCCGACACAGCCCCACGTCAGCCCTGGAAATCAGATTGTACCGTTTTTATACGTTGAAAAATATAACTTTGTAATTTATTGAGCAATCACGATTGCTTATTACTTCCATTTGACTTTTGATGTGCTATCATTTTATTTTCCCGCCAGCACCCTTTGCAGCATCACCGTTGACGGGCTCCTCGCGATGCTGCTCCTCTAGCGAAAGCCATCTCCAGGTTGCGTCAATATCCTACACTTACACGCATACATACACGCACGTACAAACAAGCACATACACACACATACATGCACCTACACACGTACACAAACACATACACACATACACAAACACATACACACATACACAAACACATACACACATACACAAACACATACGCATACATACAAACACCTACACACACAACTACCCACACACTCATGCCTGCACACAGACACAAACACATATGCTTACACACACATACACATTCCCCCCCTACCACAAACATTCATACACACAACTACTCACACACTCATGCCTGCACATAGACACAAACACATATGCCTACACACACATACACATCCCCCCCCCCTCTACCACAAACTCATACACACAACTACCCACACACTCTACCTGCACACAGACACAAACACACACGCCTACATACACGCACACACTCGTGATTGCGAAAAACATAATTTTAATTCCAGATGTCAAAATTCAAATTAATTTTTAATTTTTAATTTTTTTTATTTCTCCCGTGTTAACGTTAAGTGCGTGGTATTTTCAATATCCATTCGAGTTCAAGTAAATCAATGCATGTGGGAATCAGGTTGGGAGAAGCGTGCAATAAATGGTCGAGCTTAATATCGAGAAAAATACGTAATATAGGTCAAAGCAAGTTTCTTTTTCTTCAGAAAAGGAAAGAATAGAGAAGTGAAAGCGAAGATGGAAGTGGTGGCTGTGGTTTGTATAGTGTGGCTGGGTCATTTTTAAATGATCAGGAGGTAAAAATGGGGTCCACTCCGGTATCCAGAATGCTGTCATATAGACTGCATTGGTAATCGAAAAAAGATTATCATTTTCTTAAAATTCAAATAAATGATTTCTGAGATGCAAACAGTTGTTTTCTAGTGTTACTTTTGAAGTACCACATAATAGGAAAAAATCCAGCGGAACAATTTTTTTTCTCCGATTTTTAAAAAATTTAAATTTTCAGCGAAAAGATATGGTTTTGAACTCAAATGATCTCGGAATCTGAAATTTCATTTTAGGGGAGAATCAAATCAAATACGATCAAGCTCGTCATTTCGGCGTTTTCCAGGGGGCGGGGGTCAAAGGTGTATAATTAATTTAAATTACACCGAAAATCAACCAAAACCACTCCCACTATATGTAAATACGTACATTTTACAAAGCCAGGCGAGGAGGTCGATTGCCCCCTCCCAACCCCCCGAAATAACGGGGCTGAAAACGATCAATTGTATCTGCCATCAACAGCGCAGCCAGATATTTACTTTGCCCCACAAGGAAAAAAAAATTCTCACTACACGTTACTGGTGGATAGAATTCGATCTGATCGAACACAGTCGAGTTAAACGAACCCCCTAGTTTGGTCCTAAATCTCCTTATGGCAGCATTCGGTAACATATCTGGTATCTGGTAGCATTCGCGATGACTGACTACGTTACCATTCACAAATCCTACCGTTGGGGAAGAGTTTTCAAACTGGAAAAATTCTCAGCATTTCTCTCTCGCATTTCTTCGTTGATGCTTAAAGATTACTTTTTCTTTTCAAGATGGGGGGATAGGAAGCAATTTAATCATAATGGAATGCCAAGCGAGGGTGGATCTAGACATTTTACAAGGGGAGGGAAATTCATTTTCAGTATTTACCTCTTACGATGTATCCTGAATTCCAGTTTTCCAGTACAAAAGTTCCGAACATCATTCCAGGTGGCCTGTAATTTTTAGAAATTCAATTCCGAAACTTTTTCAGGGTAGAACCCCGAACTTTGATTCCTCTAATAACATAATCGAAGATCATGAAAACTTGCATTTGTGATGGTTTAGTATTGAAAATCTGCCGGTGAAAGTTCCTTTATCTATCCTCAAATAGGGGGCGATTGCCCCCACCGTCTCTTCCTTGTATCCACGCTTGATGTTAGGTCAATTAATAGTTTAAGAAAGATCAAGAACAGTTTTATTTCCCAGAGAGAGCTGCAAAATTTCATCTATAATTTCTAAAAATTAGCTGCATTCCAAAATTTCGTCCAATTTCTAAGTTGTGTAAAAAGAAAACAATTTATTTGTTTTATAGCCTGGTGAGATCCGGAGCACAATATCGGTATGAGCTCCGTTGCGTGCCATTAAAAAAAAAAAAAAGAAGTGCACGGGCTGAGTTCCTATGAAAATTAATCCAGACAGTTTTTTTTTTTTTTTTTGACAATTTTGGATGCACTTTTGTAGAAATAATTTCAGTGAATAATCATATTCTCCAATAACTCTCGACCTTTTAGTATAAAGCAAGGAGAAGTGGAAGGTTCTTTACGTAAACCATGCCGGGATCGAGCTCGGGGCGACTGGTTGAAAAACAATGGCAACCATTAGATCACATGCACATGAGTTGTGAATAATCCTAATAGAGGGACAATTTTACTACCATGAATATGCAGTTATTGAAATTAAAAAGCAGGCACTTGAGTTAAAATAAATAACTGGGGCTTTAAGGTACACCCCGGAGTGCCCCCTCAACCATACTGCTGGTGATTGTTAATCATTATTGCATGTATAGGCACAACAGGGGTGCCCACCTCGGAAAGGGGTCGCTGCGCAGACTGAGCCATTGAAATTTTTAGGGGGGGGGTGAGGGTTATTTTTCTCATTTGGGGGGCTCTCGTTTTTGGGGGGAAGGGGTGTTTTTGCGATATTGAGGGGGGTGCGTTTTGCCCTTAGGGGGCACCCCTGGTCGCAATGACCCCCCCCCCGGTTGGTTGACCCCTTCCCCTCGATCTGTATGCGCGCTCTTACCTCAATAATGACACTCTCCTCCAAAGTCAGAATCTGGATCCGCCCTTGAGGGGTTGGAGGAAAGGAGGCTTGCCCCAATCGTCGTCATCTCTTGGAATCGCTCTGCTGAATTGGACGAATAGCCTCAAAATTGCGAGTAAAAACACAATAGTCAAATGTTTAAACATATTTAGATAAATTTTTTAAATAATTTTTAAATATAAATAAATATATGATTTTAACTAAAATTAATGAAATAAAATAAATAAATAAATAAATAAATAATATGGAAGAAAACCTTGCACCATGGCCGCCGAGAGCAGAGCCAAGTTTTTGTCGGTTGGTCGCTGGGCCTCCTACCTTTTTGACCTCCTATAATAAAAAACTGCTTCGATTCAGAGTCGGGTTCTTCCCGAGAGTTGGGACCAAGGGCGCCCATATGCAAAAATTTAACGGGGGGGGGGGGGCTCAGATATTTTCCCCATGGAAATCGATTTCAGTGCAGATTAGAGTTATTAAAATTTGACATTTTTAATAACTTATTCATTTAATTGCTAGAGGAGAAAGCTTATACATTTTTGCAAAAAAAAAAAAGAAAGAAAAGGGGGGGGGGGCTAAAAGCAAGGAAGTTCTAGTTTCAAAGGGGGGGGGGGCTAAAAGCAAGGAAGTTCTAGTTTCAAAGGGGGGGGGACTTGAGCTTCCCCATGCCTCCCCCCATGTGGGCGCCCTTGGTTGGGACCCTAATTTCCGACTAGGCTGACATGGCTTCTCAACGGCCTTGAGCTGAAATTTTAGAAAAATCACCTTCAGGATTCAGGGATGTTTTCATTATTCGAAATGCTGCATGATTTGATTTTCAATCTCAGTCAATTAATTCATTAAAAGGGGAGAAGGGAAAGAAAGGAGAAAAAAGGAGAGGTGGGGAGGCCGATGGGAAATCACATATGTTTTCAGAAAAACATTGTCCTTAAAAAAAAAACTGTCCCTTCTTCCTGAAACTACAATTTATGAAAACAATGTTATTCAAATGAAAAGATTTCGATCATTTTGTGAAAAATTTGTCTTCTAAAAGAAAAAAAAAATTATTTTTACTTTGTATTCACCAACTTTATTGTCAAATGATTTCGCGTGTCTTTATAGAAGTTTTAAAAAAATAAACAAATAAAAATTATACTTAAAAAAAAACATTTTGAAAATATCAGTCAAAAAATATCAAATAAAAATAACACATTTTGATTTTTTTTTTTTTGCACTGCATCTGCATAAAAATATTTTCGAGTGTGTAAATCGAAAATCAAATCCTTTCATTTGGTATGATCTTATGACATTGCTTGCATTTTAAATGCTGAAAAAGTGGACAAACGCAAAAGAAAAGAAAAAAAGCTCTGCATTTTAAAAGCCAGCACGAGAAATGACAATTATTGTGAAAAAATAGGAGCAAATAACGGAAAAACAAAACGCGAAGGTCACGTGGTTTTTCGTCAGTAGAATGTCAACTTTTTTACATAAGGCGAGCATTTTGTTTATAAAACTTCGAGCATTGAATCGCGCATTACGCAATTCATGCGCATATATTCCTGCGCATTCAAAACGTAGTTCAGAAAAGAAATTAGTTTTTCTAAAACTTTTACTTTGTCTTAACTCTTAAACTATACTTAAAAACCAAAGTATCATTATTTACTTTGTTTAAAATGCTACTAAAGTTTCTTTAAGTTATTTTTTGAAATAACCGGCATTTTGAATGAAGAGTCTGTGAGGAGTGATATCAATCCGCTGAGAATAACTAGAATTGGCGTGGCTGCTTTTCTCGCTGATAGCTGTTGAAGAGTGGCTATTGTTCGTGTGTTGTGCCTTTGTGGATTTTACCGCTGTTTTATTTGGATTAACCATTTTTGTCAGTTTGACTTATGAGCACAGTACTGTAAAGTAAGTAAATTTCCGACATTTTATTTTGCGATTTTAATGAAATTGCTCTTTGATTGTTTGGAACAATTCTTTAAAGTGCGGGTGTACTCGCTTCACCTCTTAGGCCTAAAGTGAATGACAGAGGGGGAATGTGTTTGTGTGAAAGGGGTGCAATTTTCTAACAGCATTAAAGGGCCGCTGCTATGTCCAACATGTTGTAGCGGTTTATTAAAACCCCTTTATTTTATTTCTAACGTGTAGCTTCTATATTTAAGTAAAATTATTGCCATTGTAAATGTTTCGGCATTGTTTAATTTATACAGGTGCAAGCGTACCTGCCAATTTTCGTCTTGATAAAAAGTAATAACTACTGTTCTTTCCCAGGTAGAAAATTAGAAAAAAGGAAAAAAAAAAACCTTCTAATGTTATGAAATATCTGGATTAATTAGCGAACCTCCCCATCCTAAAAGGAAAAAATAGAATGAATGTTTAATTGCAGGCGGGAAAATTTGAAATGTCGGCAAGTCTTGCGCGACTTAAACGTTTGATGTTTGCAAAAGAGTACTTAAATTGAGTTTGAAAAATTGTGAGCTGCAAATGATAATTTCAAAACGATATTTTCAATGTAGATTAAAGCTGTCAAGTATTTTCTAACGTAATTAATGTTTATAGAAGGAAATTTAGTAGTGTACAAATGTGACTGTATTTCTAACGAGATAAAATATCACGGCCCATTTTTAATTTTTCAGGGGGGGGGGTCAAAGAGCAAGTAGTACTCAGTGCATATCATAGCGAAAAAACGATTTAAAACACGCCCACATAATTTAAATGTTGGAAATGTGCCTCATATACATAGGAAATGGATTCATTTCTTAAAGCAAGGGCTGGAGGAGACATGGGGCTTGTGCATAATACAATTGAGACTTATATCAGAATATTAGTTTGGGATTTCTTAATTACTTTGATAATTCAATTCTTTGATAACAAACTCTAAATAGATTAGGAATGTTTCAAACTTGTTTTTGCTATAATGTTATGTTAGTGTTTACTGTTTTATGTAGGGGAGAAAGGGGCACACGATGGAGGTCTTGTATTTTTTGTTACACATAAACAAACCTTTTCCGTTTTTTTTACTAGTCATAATCTTAACCAAATCCATTCAACTGTGCATGCCCAAATATCTGGAGATGCGACAACATTTTAAAAATGTATGAAATTAAAAATGTAAAAACTGTCCATGTGCCCCTACATGGGGGTACATTTGAACTTGCTTGAGGCACATTTATTTGGACACCATGGTTAAAAAATATTTTAATTTAAAGTAAGGGACAATTGGCTTGAATTTGCATTAATTATGAACTCTTCATTCTTCCCAACATACTTGATTGAACTTTTTGCCACTTTTGGCTTTGCGAATCCAGACATATCATGGCTAATAATATTGAGTTTTTATTTTTGAAATTAGTGGGCCGAATGAATTCATTGGCAGATACTCGTAAATCCCCAAAGATTCTTCTCTATCTTACTTGATTAGCGAAAATTTAAATTTTCTATTAGAAAGAATGTGAAAAAGTTATGCATTCAGTTTCAAACAAAAGGAAAATCCCCTCTCCTACCTTTAAAAAGTAGAATTTAAGTTAAGAGCTCAAAATTAAAACATAACATAATTCCGCTCCCACCCGAAGACTGAGAACTTGATAAAAATGTGCATTATATAGAGAAGTTAAGAAAAAGGAGTTTGAAGGACACGTGTTGGCCCACGCCGGAACCTGATGGGAGCAAGAGATTTTGAAAATGAAGAGTGAGGGTGGAATATATGTAGGGGGATGCAGGGGTAAACAATGTCGATGGTGACGGGGTTGGGTTTTTACCGGAAAAAACTGGTTTTTTACAAGGTCATGAGAACTTGTTTTTCCCGGTAAAAACCTAAGAAATTCTACTTGCCTTTCTTCATTTGCTGGCTGGCAATAATTTATTTTCACTAATAAGCTATGTTCAGGGTTGTCCTATTTTGTCCACCCTGGAAAAAATGCGGGAAAAACCGTCCCGGACAAAATTGTTTAGTTAGTTCCCCAACAAAGTTTTTAGTTAAAAGTTTGAAATTTAAAAATAAATATAATACATAATTATAGCATTGAAAAGAATAGATTCTTCCTATTCAAGTAATATTTTAATGCAAAAACAGCATACATAAATATGTACAGTACAACCTCTATCTCGAATCTCTCGGGACGGGAAAAAATTTCGGGATTTCGAGTTATCAAGGTTTAAAAAAAATTATACTAGAGTAACTCTCACAACTACACACGTACCCTATATGCATTTATATATGTACTATGGGACCACTTCGATTTATGATCAATAAAGTAGTCTTCAAAATTTTATTAGAGTTGAAATTTTAAAATTGTCAAAAGTGCACAGAAAGATTTTGAAATGAACAATAATTTCAATTTTGGTTTTTCAACTTAAAAATTCTAGTTTTATCTTCAACCAGTAACTCTACATTCAAAAAGTTTTCAGCAGTCATTTTGTAGGAGATAAAAAAGCAGAATGATGAAAATGAGGAACGTATTTTCAGTTTCTACTTGAAAACTGATGGACAAAAAATAAGATTTCCTTTCCTCAAAGTGGACAACATGTTCGAGAGAAATGCACAAAAATTCTTCTCTGGGGAAAACACAACACCCCCCTCATACCAACACTCCCTATTATCTTGCCCTAATCCCCTATTCACAAAATTTCCAAGAAAGAGGGAATGAGAAACGTTAAGGAATTGTCCTTGGGGGAACCAGGGTTCGTACGCTCCTTCAAAACTCCTCCCATACTCCTTCATTTAAGAAATTTTTCCGAAGGGCCCTTCAGACTCCTTCATTTTGATTTGGACTCCTTCAAAATTCCTTCTTTTTTAGTTTAAGGCTACATAATCTTCCTCTATCATGACAGTAACATAAAATACTTCGATCGTAAACTTCACTTCGTCACGAGCGAAGGAATAAGGGCGAATTTAATGTAATTTCGTGTATTCATTTTTTTCATAAAGATGTAATTTGCAAATTGATCATAGAAGTCATAAAAGTTGAAGGTGAAAATATTGTTATATGACAGACATTTCATAACTGAAATAAAACATGCTTAAATGGTGCTTGGCTATTTTTCAAGTTTTATGATTATATTGTTTTTCTCCACCACACTCTGAACGACATAAGTCAGGTTCTCTAATCATTATTTAACTATTCAAAAATACATAAGATGCACTACATTAAGTGATTGTGTTTAAAAAAACAATTGTTTAGTAAATTGCAGTTATGATATTGTAAAAAGGGCAATGTTTTGTAGGGGAGAAAGGTTCATGAAATTTTGACAAGGAGAAGAGAGAGGGTGTCAATAAGTGACACCATACAGTTATATCAATATGATTATAAAAATGTGACATGTGACAAGAGGAAGAATAAGGTGAAGTGACAAAAGGGGAAGGGGTCAAATATGTTGAAAAAAGTGCAACATTTAATGACAGCCCATTAGTACTCCTTCAAAATCTCATTTTACTCCCTCAAACTCCTTCATTTTATTTCTGAAATTGAGTATGAACCCTGGGAACTGGTTTTACTACAAAAATTGCTTTCTGTGCAAAAATTTAGACATATCAAGGGTTTCAAAAAATAAATTTCGAGATAACTTTGGAAAACACATAGGGGCTTTTATAGAAAATGCTGGGGAATTTTTGTTGCGAGATATCAAGGGTTTCGAGATATCAAGGTTTGACTATATATAAACAATTGATTGAAAAATATTTTAAAATGAAAATCAAGATCTGTTAAAGTTTATGCAAGTGTTTATATAAATCAAATGAGTGTTTATAAGGTTTAATGCATGTAATAGCATTTATAAACCAAATCAGCTGTACATTTTTGTTTTTATCTGTGATGTGGAGGCACATAATATTAATTTATAAAATTAAAAAGTAGAAACAAGTTTTTAAAGGTTAGTCTCAAAACATTAAACATTTTTAAAAAAAGGGGGACTACTAAGTATATTAATAAAGGAAATGTTGACATGAAGTGAAATCTGTTCTTGTAATATAAATAATGTGGTGATCAACAACTGATTCTGAACCCAGCTAGGCTGTTCCTAGTTTTTATTAGTCCTCAATGAAGATAAATGGGCATTTTAAAGCAATCGAATCCCTTGCTCATTAATCTCTTCCGGTACACTGTTCCGAGTACCCACAATCCTACTTAAGTAGTAATTTGTATGACACTACATTTCCATAAAAACATGCAGAGTACATAAATATTTTACTATAGGGTGACATAAATAAAATGCGAAAAACACAAGTCTATTGTTTTTAGTCTATAAATATTCATTTTGTATGTATGTCTCCAAGCATTTCATTTGACTATTCCATTAAGTTTATTTTTTTTCATTGTAATACATAATAGTGTAATCACGCCCAATAGCTTATTCACATTGTTAAATTTTATTAACTTTTAAATTATGATCTAAAATTAGTTGCACTAATGTCAAGGTTCGTACAGGTCATGGAAATCCTGGAAAGTCATGGAAAATTAGTATTTTCATTATAAGTCATGGAAATTTAGTATTTTATAAGTCATGGAAATTTATTTTAAGTCATAGAAAAATGTCTTAGACAATAAAAAGTAACAATAGCTAAAAGAGCGCTAGAAATATTGAGTGATTTAGTAATATTGCATATAAATTGAACGATCTCGAAAACAAATCTGTTTTAGAATCAAATTTCATCTGCTTCTGTAACAGCCGCTCGCCTTTTTTGTAATGTGATATTATTACTAGGGCATCACTAATTGTGAATTCACCATTATTTTCAGCACTTCTTATATTTTGTATTCTGTAGTAGTGGACTTGCACATTCTTGATTTTGTCACGTCCCCTCAAAGTGTATTTCAATTGCATCAGAGTTAGTTTCAACTACTTGTAAAAATTCATTCTACATTTACCAGAGTTTATCCTAATGAGTTGAAGGGTTTAGAAAATGAAATTTAGTCAGGCAATAGAACATAGAAATAAGGGAATTCTAATACTCTAAAACAGTAGTACCCTACATATACAGCTCGCAAAACTAATCCTTGTGGCCAACTAAAATATCTGGTTTAGCAAAAGGAATTTACTGAAAAACATGGCTTTATTTTTATGAATGTATATACTGTCAAGTTACATGGATGATTAGATGCACTATTACGCCAAAGGACAATGTTTTTATGAATAACATTTATTGGAAACTTAGTAATGACTCATTCAATTTTTGTCCTATGCATTACCATTCGGTTCTATTTATTACGTATTTGTTGGACATTTAAACATCAGTGTATTGCATTCACTGTATTTTTATTTTGTTTGAATTTGTATGATAAAGACAAATAAGAATAATTTATATTAGTTTCTGCAGTGTGCACCGATTTTTTTCAGTCACAATTAAGTGTTCCAATGAGGTAGTGGCATTCGCATAACAATTTTTACATTAAATAGTATAATTATCTTTGTATAACAAGATCATGACATATTTTATGAAGTCCTGAAAAAGTCATGGAATTTTTTTTATCCAAATTGAGTATGAACCCTGTAATGTGTAATTATATATATAATATATTTTTTTGATTTACTAAATTCTAAAGTTGTCATTCTATTTAAATTAAATGATTAATTCATAATTATATAATGTATTAGAATTATAAACTAATTTTATTACACTGTAACAATAAATTTATATATGGATAATCAGTTGGATTTTTCATTTCGTCCAGTTTCTTCCGGAGTTTACTTTTTTTTTACAAAAAGTAGTAACCCTGGCTGTATTAGTTTATAATCATCTATTATTTTGTATAAATATATTTATTTCATACTAGAAAATAACAATTGGGTCATTGAGCAAGCAATAAGATGAGAACTATCTTGTGTGTGAATTTCAGATTTAGATTTTTTCTTTTCTAAATTATTTAGGAAGGACATAGGACCAATTTTTCTGCTATTGAAAACTTAAATTGATAGTTCCATTAAATTTTAAAAATGTGTCAGTAAGTAAATATTAATTTAAGATAAAATAATTAATTGTGCTACACGTGTATTATATCAATGTAGATCACAATCTTATTTTAACTCGCTGTACGGGCAAGCATAAAACATATTTTGCTAGTTTGCTACAGACTGTTAAAAAGACAGATTGATTTGCAAATCTAAATCTCTTGTCTTTTGTTTGATTACATTGTAAATTCATGCCTTTTAAAATTTTAGCTTAGAAGTAAAAAATTAATTTTATTCATTTCGATGAATGAATTATCTTAAAGATTATATTTTTGAAAATTAAATACCTGAATAACATTACAGAAACAATTGTACTTTTTAACATGAAAATTTTTACAACATATTAAGCATTAATATAATATTTATTAAAATATATTAAACCATTAGAGCATTTTTTTGTTTATTCTAAAAGTTGGCAATCATCTTCATTTATTCTTCATTATACATTATTTAAAAAAATATCGATACAAATTGTTTTAGAACCAGTTTTTTTTCTTAAATTTATCAAACAGTTTGCATGCAAAAACCCGCTAAAACATTTAAAATTCACATTTTATTATCAAGTAAACTGCTGCCTTTTTTAATTTATAACTCACTCCCCCCCCCACCCAAGTCCCTCATTTTAAAGGATGGGGGAGAGGGAGTAAGTGTTGTTGTAAACTACGTAATAACTTGTAGTGTGATCAGTCACTGAAAATGGATTTTAATTTAATGAAAAATGAGAACTGTGCATGTTTACAACATTTAAACATGAACAGTTTTAACCATAATTTACTTTTAAAAACTCAAACATGTATACAAAAATGACAAACAATAAAACATACCATCGGTATTTTTTCCCTAAAAGATTGTAAAAACCATGGGAAAACAAGTTTTTCCGAGGGCGGTAAAACCATGTTAACCCCGGATGGCGACTCATAAAAGTCATTTGTGAGGAGCCCCAAAGTTTCTGAGCACGTCCCTGCTAGCAAGTAATAAATCTCTATTATTTTAAATTTATTTTAAGCAGCTTATTTCTGTTTAATGTGAAATGTATAGGTAATGCAAAGAAATATTACAACTTTCCACATTTGTCCCAAAGCTAGGTTATTATTTTGCTAAACCTAATTTTAGAATTTGATTAAATAGTCTTGAGTAACTTTTTTAAATTTTCATAATGCAATTAAGTGGTTTATTATTAAACATTCAAACAAATTAAACATAAATTACTTTTAAAATTTGATTGACATAACTCTAAGAAAATTTATTGCTTTAAAATTTTCTTGAGAAATGGATCATGGTGCCAGAGCCGGCCTTAGCACATGCAGGGCTCGATTGAAGAAATCTGGCAGGACCCTTTACAGAATGGTTGTACAAATTCAAGAAGTGCTGACAGATTTTTCTTCAAGTTTCTACATCACATTTGATTTTTATTAATACGCTTATTAGCTTCACCTGTATGTAGCTTGTAAGGGAATCTTGCAACTCGAATTTTGCCCACTTCTTGCGATCGGATTCTTTTGAAATTTGCCAAGCGACCTCAGACCAGATGGCAATGCAATACTCTATAATCAAATTATTAATTGTTAGTTTATTCTATTTTTAATCAATATTTTGGCATAAATCCAACAATGTGAAGAAAATTTCAAAAGGCTCGCAAAATTATTTAAATATCTATATAAACCTGATTTTTCTACATCAGACAAAATTTGTTCCAAGGTAATTAAAACATGAGTTATAATTGTTTTTAATTTTATGCTAAAACTTAGGTAAGACTTCAACTGGCAATTCGTTGTTGATCAGGCCATTATTGAACAATACTTTTATTATAAATTACTTTTAAATAAAAACAGCCTTCAAAAAATACCTAGGAACTAAAAAGCAAAATATAACTGCTTACACTCGCATTCTATATTTCTTACCCAAACATAGAAATGAAATTTATTTTACAGTTCCAGTACAAAAATCAACTAAACTAAACATCGAATTATAAAATACAAATTTAAATTACTATGTGATGAATTATTTTAAATCCTACTTAACTAATTATATATGATCTCTTAATTTTTAATAACCTTTTGAAGTCGGGACCTCCTATAAACAACTACATAACGTAACTGACAACCCGCCGAATCCTGAATTAAACTCTAATTTATCTATATGCGAAATTAGTCTTTAAAACTAAATCTACTCAGTTATCTTTTTATATACTATATCTTATACTATTTCCTTTATTATTCATACTTTTTTTCAGGGCTTAATCATCCTCCAGCGAAGTTTGCATTAAAAAAAGGTTTTTGTGTAAAATAGTTTTTCAGGAAAGAGCACCGATATAGATCAATTTAAATAACAAAACTAGTAAGATCCTATCACAATTAGTGTTTACGAAAAGAAAAACATAATTTGAATTCAAGAGGTTAAAATTAAAGTGATTTTATTTTTAAAAATTTACTCTCTTTAAGAACCTAGATGATCATAGTTTTGCGGTAGCTAATTGTTCATTGCAGAATTATTACAATGCAATTTTCAAATAGTTTTATTTTTCGTTTTTTTACTTCTGACAATAATAAAGGCAATATTTTAACTTTTCCACAATTGCCTTAATAACAAATAACATAAAATTAAACTATCAAATCTTGACTTTAGTCTATACTGGGGCAAATCCAATTTGCCTGTGTCGTCGTGCTGTGATTAGAATCTGCGTAGCAATTGGCACCAGGTTAGGCTTGATCCTTGATACAGAAAACATAGATTCTCAACGGGTGGTCTGGCAGACTATGGCCCGCAGAAAAATTTAGCCTGTCCCCAGATTTTTGCTCTTTTTCTTACTTTAAGAAAAAAACATTAAAATATCCAATAATTAATGACATTTATTACATGGATTTTGTGAACTTTTCAAAGTTGTCCATGATTTTTCATAAATGCTTACTTTCTTATGCATAGTTGTTGCAATGATTAGCTACTATTTTTAAATTTAAATGTTTTATAACAGTTCTTTATAATACCATGTAAAACTTTACTTATTTATATTTATGTACTTTGAAAAAATCAAAATCTACTCCAGCATGCTAACTTTTTGTAACTGTCTGCAAAGAATTTATTTTCTAGTTATTAAATACTTTTTTTGCCTAAAAAAATTAAATAAAAATAAAACTATTAATGATGATGAAAATGGAAAAAAAGAGAAGAGGGTGGGAGAGTATCACCAATCATTTTTTATGTATATTAATTTTTGATATTTTTGAATCTGTCAAGTTTATTATTTAAGTATGGGTTCGTTAATGTTTTTAAGAAATGAACCTGTTATGAGTAACTTTGTACACTGTATTTAAGATGTATCTTAAGTTATGTACTACCTGTATTTTTTGGAATATAAGTTTAAGGTATTTTGCTTTTAAGAATGTGCCTGTCTTTTTGAAGAGTAATATTTTATTTAATTATAAATTGAAAGTTGAAAATTTGTTTTTTTTTTTCAAGTGAATGTACTTAGCTAAAAGTCCTAATATACTATTTAAGATATTAATTTGTACCTTTAAAGAATGTGGGAAAATCATTCTAAATGGAATGATGTTCTAAGCGGGGTTCCTCAAGGTTCAGTTTTAGGGCCTCTCTTGCTTAATATTTTTATGAATGACATCAAAGAATATTTCTGGAAGCTTGAATTGTTTTGCTGATGTAAGTTATGGGGATTGTAGAAAATGAAAAGCAGGTAAAACAGCTTCAAGAGGATTTAGATTATATTACTAAGTGGGCAGATAAATGGGGTATGGCTGTTAATGTAGGCAAATGTCAAGTGCTACACTTAGGTCATGGAAATAAGCATACAAGTTATCGTTTACAAGGTTCAATCATTAGTCAGGCAGAAAATGTTATTGATCTAGCAGGGTTCTGTCCAGGATTTTTCACAGGGTCCGTTTTTTGTGAAAAATCGAATAATTTTGTGAAGAAAGAATTAGTTTTGTGAAAAATCAAAATTTCGCAAAAAAAAAATTGTTAAAACGAAATTTTAGAATTTAGAGATGGCACAAACTACATCAATTAAACTTAAAGTTGAGTGTTCTCCTCTTCTATGGCGAGAAAATCATTCTGAATTTTTTTTTCTGATATTTGGCGGGGGGGGGGGGGGGGAGGCATCGCTCTTTCAAGTATCAATATTTATCTACCATTCTGCATTATGTTAAATTTTATACTAGATATATTTCTGTACAATATTTAAAATAATTGTAAAAAAAATATAAATAAATAAAACAAAATTCAGAATAGGGTTCAGCATTCAACTTTTTGACCCAAGACACTCTTAAAAAGCACAGAATTTCGTTTAAAACTTATAAATTCCGTGATTTTAACAAAAATAAAAAGATATTTCAATTGTTTACCTCTTAACAAAGCGTAATAATCATCAAAAATTCGAAAAATCGGATTCCCATAGCGGATGCAAAGAGATCGCAATTCTCAAAGTGAAGGCATCAAAAGTATAAAAACGGCTTGTAAAAGAAATATTTTTGATAAAATTATTTTTAAAATTGCATTTTAGAGTCCTATGATAACCTATCATTAATATCTGTGGACACAGTTGACCCCCCCCCCCCCCCAAAAAAATAATAATAAAATAAAATAAACCATCTATTCAGCATTTTAATTTTTGACTCATAACAGAAAATGGAATTTTGCTTTAAAAACTTGAAATGAGAGTTCTAACAAAAATAGGAGACTTTTCATTTATTTGAATCCTAATAAAGCGAAGTTAGCTTGAAAAAAGAACAAAATATGATTCTCATATCGGATGTTAAAAGATTGCATTTTTCAAAATGTAGACATTTAAAGAAAAAAAAACGGTAATTAAAAGAGTTTATTTAAAGTTAATCATCCTTGTTAGCATCGAAAAATCAAAATCCATATAATTTTCTCCCAAAATAACAATTAAACATCGCACCGCACCGTAAAAACGCAAATATTGACAAGCCGACAAAATGATGAGAATATTTTCTAAATCAAGTCATTATAAAGGTTCAACGCCAGACGCAAAGTGGTGATAGTTTTGAAGTTGGTAACCCTATCTGAAGCGATCATATTTTTTCCTCACCCTTACTATCCCTTTGCAGTTCTAAGTTCATTTCGCAGATATATATTATTATTGTTTATTAAATCATGAGCGGGGGGGGGGGGGAGTGCTTACCAATGCCTTTTCAGAAAAGTTTACAACAACACCGCTGCTAATTAGCTGTGATAAAACAAACAACCATTATATTTATTTGGCAGTAGCAATTATTTATCGCTTGCAGGAGCATCGCAAGAGTGCCGATTTTTTTTTTCTTCAAAATTAGCCGATTTTGTAAAAGCTGATCCCTCTAATTTGACTTAAAAAAAGCTTCCAAAAATGATCGGTTTATACACAGAAATATGCATTATTTTGCTTTCAAATTTGCTCTTTCAATAAACAATTTGTGACAGATCCGATCTTGTTTGATCGGGATTTTGTGAAAGGTCCGTTTTGTTTGATCGGGATTTTGTGAAGGGTCCGTTAACGGACCCAAATATCCTCTGGCCAGACCCCTGTCTAGGTATCTTAATAAATCAGAATTTCAAGTTTAGTCAACAGTGTAGCTGCAAGTAACAAAGCCAACAATGCTTGGGTTTATAATAGATCTATTTCAGACAAATCTAAGAAAGTTCTGCCTTTATATAGGAGTTGAGTAAGACCCCATTTGGAGTATGCTGTGCAGTTTTGGTCGCCTTATCTGAAGAAAGATATTTGTGTATTGGAGAGAGTTCAAAGAAGGGTAACTAGACTAGTAAGGGGACTTTCAGATTTAGATTGATAGCAGACTGCCTGGAGCAAAGGAGGATCAGAAGGGATATGATTCAGTTGCTTAAATTTGTCAAAATGAATGATGTTAATGGATTAAAGTTTTGCACCGTAAGCAGGACGAGGGGTCATTGTTTTAAGCTATTTAAATCTCTGGCTAACATGGATATTAGGAAAAATTATTATTTTAGCAGGGTTGTGGGCACTTGAAACAGCTTACCAGAAGAGGTGGTAATGAGCAAGGGGGTGGATAGCTTTAAGAGGGCCATTGATCTTCATTGGGGACTAATAAATCGACTAGAACCAGCCTAGCTGGGCCATGAGCCTGTTGCTGGTCGTTACATTTGTAATTTTGTTTTCTGGAATTAAAATAAAATTTTTAGTTAACTGTTTAAGTATTTATTAAATGTTTTTAAAAGGTAATCATGTTTTGCATAACTCTTAATATATTTTAAGATGTTAATTATCATTAGAGACGTACCGAGTACTCGGTAACTACTCGGTACTCGGCCAAATTTTGATCCGATACTCGGCCAATACCGAGTAGTTGCAAAAAATTGAATATTGTCCAAGACAGATATTAAAATTTATAAAAAAAGTGAAAGCATATATAATATTCTGCAATCATTTATAGAAGTCAAATTTAAATTTTGAGAATAATGAAGTTTGTAATGCTTCAATGGAATAAATCTCTATTTTAATGTCCCAAAGTAAATAAAACTTATTTATTAAAAAATGTGAAAAAAAAGCAAGTAGAGACGTACCGAGTAGCACTTTGGCCGAGTACTCGGCCTTTCACTACTCGGCCCGAGTTTCCCAGTACCAATTATGTTGAAAGAAGGACCACTGACACACACCGATGAATTTTGAACTTATTGAAATAGTAGTATAGACCTCCTTGTCTATATAATAGTTTTTAAACTAAATTCCTGCTGAAATTTAACTACAAAATTTTGCAAAAATAATATTTTTTAAATTAAAAATGAATAAATAAAAGGTATGACTTATCAAGTTGGAATTAAAACAAATTATACAAATTTATTCATTATAGGTTCGCTAAACATAAATAATTTTTAAAAGCAAAAAAACAAATGTGCAGGAACACTGCAGACACGTTTTTCTGTGTTACAAGGCTCGTCTTTTCAGTGCATAACATGTGAACTAAAGAATGTAAAGGCATACGACAAAAAATTCGACTTTTGCCGGATGCCTTTAAAGCAACAAGCTCACATTTTGTGCATTGAAAAAGAAATTCCTCGTAACGCCAAAACACGTGTCTGCAGTGATCCTGCACTGTGCTTCTAACGTTGTTTTATTTCCTTTTATTTTTAAAGCTAAGGTATTTTTATATATCTTATAACTAATTTTAGTTTGTAGCAAAAATTCCATATTTGCACAATTTTTAACAAAAAAGTTTTATTAACTTTCGAGAGATACTCGAACCAAGATTTATTCCATTAGAAGTATTTCAAACTTCATTATTCTCTAAATTTGAATTGTAAATGGTTGCAGAAAATTATATGCTTGAGCTTTTTTGAAAATTTTAATATATTCAATTTTTTTGCAACTACTCGGAATTGGCAGAGTATCTGATCAAAATTTGGCCGAGTACTGAGTACTCGGCATATAGGCCGAGTACAGAGTAGTTAGAGTACTCGGTACGTCTCTAAAAGTAAATATAGAAAATATGGAATTTTTCTATTAAAAATGGATTTTTGTTACAAACAAAAATTAGTTAGAAGAATTATAAAAATACCTTTGCTAAGGAAATGAAACAACGTTAAAAGCACATTACAGACATGTGTTATAGCATTACAAGGAATTCCTTTTTCAATGCACAAAGTGTGAGCTCGTGGCTTTAAAGGCATCCAACAAAAGTCAGATTATTTTGTCAAATGTCTTTACATTCTCTAGCTCACATTTTATGCCCTGAAAAAGACGTTCCTTATATCGCAGAAACACGTGTCTGCAGTGTTCCTGCACATTTGTTTTATTTGCTTTTAAAAATTATTTATGTTTGGCAGACTATAACTATAATTGGTATAATTTGTTTTAATTCCAAATTGATTCATACCTTTTTATTTATATATTTTTAATTTTAAATATAATTTTTTTGTAAAATTTCTGACATAAACAAAATTTTTTAAATGCGTAATTAAATTTCATCAGGAATTTAGTTTTAAAAATTATTATATATACAAGAGGAGGTCTATACAACTATTCCAATAAGTTCAAAATTCATCACGTGTGTCGGTGGTCCTTCTTAAAACGTAATTAGTACTTGGTAAACTCAGCCGAGTAGTGAAAGGCAGAGTACTCGGCTACTCGGCCAAAGTGCTACTTGGTACGTCTCTAATTATCATCCTTTATAAAAGTGCGTACCTGTATTTTTTGGAATTTATATTTAAAGTTAAGTTGTTTCTTTTAAGAATGTTTAATCTTTATTTTTTGGATTTAAAGTGAAGTTATAAGATCAAGGTATTAATTCAATAATCTGTTTTTAAAGAAGTGAACTTGTTCAGCATAACTCTTAAACGTAAATATATTTAGGTGTTAATTTGGTCCTTTTAAGGCTCTTTTTTTTTTTTGGGTGGGGGGATAAAAAAAATTTATAAGTTGGTTATTTAAGCATTTTATTAATTTATTGAAAAAAAGAGAAGGGTTTAGCAGAACTCTTAATATATATTTAAGATTTTATTTCACAAATTTTCAGAATATGTATACCTGTATTTTTTGGAGCAAAAATAAAATATCAAGTTGATAATTTAAGTATAAGATTATGAAATTTGTTTAAAAAATGAACTTGTTTAGCATGGTAGCTCTCAATAATATTACAATGTTATTTTGCTTTTAAGGATGTGTGCCTCTATTTTTTAGATGTAAAATAACATTTTCAATTAAATATTGAAGGATAAATTTATTATAATTTGTTTTTTTAGAAAGTCAACGTGCTTAGCATAAGTCTTTAATAAATTTAATGTTAATTTGCACCTTCAAAGAATAACTTTATTCCGGGTTTAAAACAAAATTTTAAGTTTATTATAGTATAAGTTTATTAATTTGTTTCTTAAAAGTGAACATAGCCTGTTTTAATGTTTTCTTTTTCTACTTGCATGTTAAATTTTTTTTTTACAATGGTATTCTCAAAAAATTTCTAATCAAAATTTTATTTAATGTTACAGTAAAACCTGTAAAGTTGAGCACCCTTGTAAGTTGACCGCTATTTTCAGGCACAGAATTAGATTTTATAATATAATTCAACCTCTATAAGTTGACCAACTGTTTAAGTTGACCACTAAAGTAGTGCACTGCAAGTGGTCAACTTACACAGGTTTCACTGTATTACAAAACTGGAAACAAGAAAATGTATTACTTTGTAACGAAGTTATTTTGTTTCTGCTATTTTTGTCTGTGTAATGAAAGTCTAATCGCAATATGATTTATTAAATATGAATATAAAACTATTCAATATGTTTTTAAAGAAATGTGTTAGAGAACTTTATTTCATTAATCGGGGCAGCATTAAAAATATGTGAACATTTGGTGTAACTAAAAGCAACTAAAGCCAGATATCTGTATCCGGCAAATGAAGAGGCGTAGGATATCCGGTATCCAGCAAAAAACACTATCCGGTGCATCCCTACTTAAAATGATGCTTACTCGTGAGTTTCTTATTTATTGAAACAATTTGACCAGGCCACCAATGGTTATCAAAAAGTACAGCTATCCATTGTCCCCCTTTAAAAACAATTCAGAGAGCAGACATTGGAAGCAATGTTGAGTTTATGCTTTGATGGGGTTTCGAAAAAAAATGTGATCTGATTACTTTGAGAACTTAAAATGAATTTGAGCAATATTCTACCGCATTGGGCGTCATTGTATTGAACAAAATACAATGACCTTGTATTAGGTACAAATTTACAAAAACTGAATTTTGAATTTTAGTTTTTTTGCTCAATAGTTTCTTTGCTGATGAAAATTATTTCTATTGTACCCTCGGAAATTTTAAGTCCCTCAAATCATAAAAAGATTTAGTATTGACGAGGACTTTTCTGGAAAACAGCTTTCTAAACTTTACGATTAAGGGGTCTAAGGACTTTTTAACTTCAAAAAATTCAATTTTTTGCAAAAAATATGTTGTTGTCCTTACTTCTCTGAACAGTTTGGTACCAAACTTTTAAGAAGCGTCAAAGTACTTCTGAAGTTATTAAATAAAATATAAAGTGTTGTTTACGTTTGTTTACGTTTTGGACCTTTAAATCGCTAGTGCCACGCCCATTTGAACATGCCAGGTGTTTTGCGAAGGTGTTTAGGAGGAAGAACGCAGAACGCGAATGAATCTTACAATTCTGTCGTGTGGAAGTATTGTCCCAAAGTGACGGGATCTAGTGTGACAGCAGTTAATATTGCTGCAAATTTAGCTACTATTACATTTAATGATGGACAGCAAGGTCTTTTACATGTTCACAAGGAACTGAATTTGAAAATAGCTAAAAGTTTGCACTCATTTTGCCTAAATGCTGACAAAGTTCGAGTTGTCGTGTCGAAGAAACGTTCTTCAAACTCGTCGCATGAAGCTCGTAAAGCCAAAAAACTTAAAAATGCTATTGAAAAAGAAAGATTTCTGCAAGAAGAAGGTGAAGTTTATGCTGCTGGAGAGTTTTAGGAGTATGTAAGCACTTTAATTTTATTTTTAAAGTGAGTTTCAACTTTAAATGCGTTTTTCTCGAAACGTAAAATTTCTGATTGTGTGCATCATATTAAAAAAAAATTCTATTGCTCTGAAATTTTGTGTACATATTTAGTAGGACCTATTCTAGGACTTATACATCAATTTAAGTAAAAGTAGTTGAAAAATATTTTTTATATAAAGTTTTTTTATCAAAATTCTGATTTTTATTGAAATTTTAATATTTATAGCTATTAAAAATATTTACCACTTTATTAGCTAAAACAAAGGTGTATATCATCTTATTGTGACACTTAGGTGCAATTTAAGACCCTTTTGGGAAATATAAGTCCATTATTTACTTCAAAACCATGCGCGGAGCGAAATGCTCACTTTTCAAGATTTCGAGGAAAGTCATAAAATTTGCATCATAGTCTTAATTATTTTGAATGAAAATCCAATTTGAAGGTACTACATCATACATTCATATGTGTATTTGCAGTCATAAAAAAATCAGCTTTGTAAAATGTTTCCTTAATAAGATAAAATTTTTTGAAAATATAGCCCTTTTCGCATGCTCGTAACACACGAAAAGTCCAAAGACCCCTTAACAGGAGCTTAAGCGTCATACTCGGGGTTGGGTTTTTTATAAAGACATGGGGAAAAGTAGGTTTTTACGCGAAAAAAAACTAGGAAATACTATTAACCTTTTTTCATTTGCTGGCTGGCAGTACCTATTTTTACTAATGTTTATATTGAGCTGGCCGATGTATCGCCAAAAACCAGTGTGCATCCTACATTTTTAAACCAGTTTAGAACTTTTCTCTAACTCTTTGGATGTATTGATGCTGCTCTGATGTACAGACCCCGGTACAGGGTGCTGCCATTTTAATATCTAATTTTTAACACTAATGTAAATCTAGCAGTGTCTCAATCCAATCTGGTTTAGCAATGAAGGTGTGAAGAGTGAGACCTTAACATTTTTCATGCATATGTTTCTGTAATTGACAAAAGATATATTGATGAACTGTATTTCATTCCAGTCTAATTTCTTAAGGGGGGGGAAGGGCCCTGAAGCCCCTATTTGTCCTCCTATACAGACTCCCATGCTATGTAACTATTGTTTGTATTGACAAATTTTTAATTTAGAAGCTTATTTTGCATTTGGTTATTTCGGATTTCATATAGTTTGTATTGAATAAATACTTAAAATTTTTCCTATTTATTTCCAACCATTTTTTCCATTTGAAATTCATATGAATAAAACAAATACCATAAATTCTATCGACTATTTTTGTATAAATACAAAATCTTTACAAAAACCATAAAGCGTAACCCATTAGTTTGCCTTTATAGTTAAAAAAAGAACTTCATGCAACACCCCGATGTTCTCACATGGGAACATGCCCAAAAATAAGAACACATTTTTATCAAATTTCTTTCGTAGTTTGTAGGGATGCTTACTAATCTTATTGTTATGAAGTAACTTTCATGTTTGGATCATAGAGTACAGTTTAAAAGGTTAAATGCAGGGTTGAAAGAAAACTGGTTTTTTCGGTTTAAATCGGGTTTATTTGGTTTTAAACACTATTTGTGAGAACTATTTTATTTTTGGAAATTCATGAATATTTGATTTAATTATTTGAGTGTTTAATATTCACATTTGTACTTAATTGATTAATTAAAATTAGAAGTAAACAAAAAGATTATTTATTGGACATTTTGATATACCAGATATTTTCATTCAGCACAAACTAGCCTTCAAAATAGTAAATACATCCTCAAATCACTCTTTTCTTATATTATTACGATATATAGACTTAAAATTACTTTCATTTATATCTAACACTTTATTTAGTTATCAATTTTTATGGAGTTAATTTTGAATTGGCTGTTTTACCCATTTTTCTTGTTAACTACTTTTACAGTTGTATGATTTAGAAGTAAAAATATGCATTAGTTGATGCAGTCATAAGACATCTTCTTTTTCTGATCAATGTTTAATATTTAATTAGGCACTTTTAATATGAATTAAAGTTAAATTACTTATAATTTTATGAATATAAAAAATGAAATTACATTGCTTTGTTATAAGATTGATAAATTAACACATCATAAAATAGAGCACATAACTTTTTAGTTATTTTTAATAATTAATGAACAATATTACTATAATTTATATAATTTTTACATTAAATGCCATAGTTGAAAAAATATATCAAACTATCGTGATATTTTCAAAATAAATATTAGATACTAGGGGGCTATCGCCCCCTGCTCGCTGACGCTCGCCAACCCCCGGAACTGCTTACGCAGTTCCTTCGGATCGCTACGCGATCCGAGCTCGCTACGCTCGCTCACCGGTCACCAAATATTGGTCTAGCTTTATCTGTATCAAAAAAAAGTAGTTTTTCTTTTCTTAATATGAATATCATAACACTTATGATTCTCATACATTTAAAAGGGGACAATTACTTTGACATGCAACTCGTGCATTGGATTATTATAAAGCAAAAGTTTGCAATACCATTATCTTTTGAGAGAAGTATGCAAAGGAACATTTTTGTACTAAAATTACAAACATAATATAATCTTTCTTTCTTTCATTTACTGAATGCAAAAGAAATTGCAGCGAAAAAAAAACCCCACAATGTTAACACACTTAAAAACATTTCATAGTCATTAACTATACTATGTTCAGTGTCAAAATATGTGTATATATGTATGTTTCAAAATGTCTAACAGTTGCAAAGAGCAAGCAACTTCTGACATTCTCTGAAAGCAGTGATTTAGTAAAAAAAAATGTTAGAATGAGTGTTTTAAAAGTCAAGAAACCAAATCCTGTGGCACGACAGCTTATGAGGGCCAAGGCCTACTGTACCCATCTCACTCCTTCTAACCAAGGGCTCTGGGGTAGGCAGATGTTCCGGTTAAGAGGTCAGCCTAACGCGGAACCCCCAGTGTTTAGTTCCCAAGCATACTTGGAACTTATTTTATCGAACCACTGAAGGAATGAACAGCTGAATCAATCATGCCCAATCCGGAGATCGAACCCGGACCTGCAGTGTGGAAGGGTTACCACTGAGACTCTGGAATTCAGAGCACTTGAATATAATTTACGAAGAAGAGAGCAGTGGGCTACGGAGTCTTTAGATGAAAGATCTGAACGCAGATTGGTCAGAAATGCTGCCGATATGCTAAGGTGCACAAATTTATACCGTCTTCAAATCGAGAGAATTTTGCAAGTGTTTCCGAATACATTTACGGACTAATCATGCACTTTACTGGAGGAAAAGGGTTGACCTAAGACTGATAATTATAAAACTGCAGAAAAATATTATTGTAGCAAAAAAATATATATAACGCTAATATTTCTCATACCTCGGATACCATTTATTTCATTCGATAGCAATATGCCTTTTAAATTCAAACGTAAACAATTTCCTGTTGGATTAGCCTTCCTAATGACTATAAATAAAGCAGATGGTCAGAATGATTTTGTGAAAACATATTAGCCGTAAAATCAGGTTTCCAAATTTGTTGCTTTACTTTGCCACTGTGGCTCAGTTCTTAACATCAATGCCATTGCAAAAGTATGTGAAATGTTTCGCCCTTCAGGTCTTCACGATTCAATTTGCTGCTTTACTTTGTCATTGTTGTTCAGTTCTTAACTTCAATGCATTGCAAAACTAAGTGACATGTTTTGCAATGAGAATTGTCCAATAAATTCATTTAGTCTATGTGGAATAGCATAATACAGTGATAGTGAAGCACGGTTTATAAGTTTCTCTTCTATTCGTTTTTATCAATTATACGTTTTTTAAATTGTCCCTGGAGGGTCTAATATACATTTTCTTTACAAATTATACATTTTTTCATCTGTACGCTTTTTTCATAGTCCCTTCAAAAACGTATAAGCGGTGCTTCACTGTATATAAAAAAATGTGGTTGCAAAAAAAAAATCAGTATTTACAGGTTGCAGTTAAGCTTGACCACGAAAAGAAGGCGGATGACCTTGAAGGGAAACATCATTTGTCATAGGTAGAATCTTCCAGAAAGCACCAAATAGTAAGAGGCATGGTCTCGCTAATCCTATCTATTCCAAAATAATAAATAACAAACAACCTATTACAAATGATGTTTTTGCATTAAGGTCATCCACCTTCTTTTTGTGGTAAGCTATAGCAGGGCTGTGGAGTCGGACTGGTTTTATGGTAAAGGAGTCGGAGTCGAAGGTTTAAAATTTTAAGAGACGGAGTCAGTAATTTTCTCTCAAAATTCGCAGCTCTCCCAATATTTGAGGAGTCACAGCCAGAGTGAGACTAATTTTGGGTAAAGGAGTCGTAGTCTCTAAAAATTCTGTAGTCAGAGTAAGACATTTTTCCTCCGACTCTGCAGCTCTCGTAAGCAGGGAACTTTAATTTTTGTAAGCACTATGGTTAAGGGAAAACCTTTCGACATCAAGATTAACTTTGCAAAGGATTTCAAAAAAAAAGAGAAGAAA
Source organism: Uloborus diversus (assembly GCF_026930045.1). NCBI lineage: Eukaryota > Metazoa > Arthropoda > Arachnida > Araneae > Uloboridae > Uloborus > Uloborus diversus. The sequence continues at coordinate 34,648,588 of NC_072738.1, forward strand.
ATCATAATACTTCTCTGTATACACGATAGAAAATTTCTGGGTTTTCAGATACTATGACTCTTGAATGCCTTACATATCTGTCATCTGCCTTACATATAATCTTGAAAAGTGGTTTTGTCAAATCTAAAAAATTTTTATCAAAAGTTTGACACTGTGCGTTATTTATAGTTATTAGGGGAAGGCTAATCTAACAGGAAATTGTTCACGTTTGAATTTAAAAGACACGTTACTATCGGATAAAATAAGTGGCATTCGAAGATAAGTATCTGTGTTATTATTAGCATTTTTTTAAAAATAAAATAATATTTTTCGCCAGTTTCATTACTATCACTGTCATTTCAACTCTATTCTCCGGTAAAGTGCATGATTATACTGGAAATATGTTTGATAACACTTACAGAACTCACTCGATTTGCAATTCGCGGTTCACGGCGTGCGTTTGCGCGCCTAATCCTATCGGCAGCATTTCTTACCGATCAGCGTTTAAATCTTTCATCTAAAGACTCCCAAGCAACACTGCTCTTTTCTTTTTAAATTATATTCAAGTGATCGAAAACACTCATTCAAAAATCGAAATTCTAACGCTAGACGTCTAACGCTAGAAGCGAGTCTGCAGCACTTGTAAACAGCGATCGTAAACAAAGCGGATCGTTGCCAACGGAGAAAGAAATAAAGGCTCGTTTTGCGCCACGCATAAGCGTTTTATATATATATATATATATCAACTGATATATATTGGCGAACCCTGATAAGAATAGCAATCATATTTGCAATCAGTTTGGATCTTTGTCAACTTATATTCAACAATGATGCGAACTTCATCTACTTTGAACTAAATATAAATATTAATCAAATGTTATAAAAGTTTTGTATCGCTTATGTTCTATTGTATTTGAATCAACTGGGAGGCTAAGACTCGAAAAATTTTCACCTTGGAAATTTTGGAGCACCCTAATGCTTATATAGTGCCTAGAAAAAGTAGTGTGCCATTCTTATGTTTTCCCATTCGATTCTTGAAGTTAAAGCCGTGGAATTCCGCTAAAGAGCAACACGGCCGTAGACCTTACTTTTGACAGTTTAGATTAGTAGGGGAAGGATTTACCTATAATAATTCAAAAGAGCTTTAAACGAAACCAATCAACTTATGACAGTTGAAATTTAAGAGAATTGTTTCATAACTAGGTGCAAAAGTAGGTAAGGATCAGGTGAAGAAAACATTTCCATTTTCAAAGCTTTCGAAGATAAGGAAAAGCTCAAGAAATGGAACTTATATTCCGTCTAAAAATTTCGGTGATGTATTCTGAAGAGGTGGGGGGGGGGGTCTCCATGTAATAGAGAACATGGCCGAAGTAAGAAAACATGGGATTTTTATCACGAGTAACTTGTACAGTCGGATCCCGCTACAACGCGATCTGACTTACGCAAAATGGCTATAACGCGAGTTTTTCACGAGTAATGAATTTTTTAATGCGGACACAAATTCACAAGTTACTCGGACACAAATTACTCGCCTGCAACATGAAATTTTTCGGAAAAGAGCGGCGGAGCATTAGAATGGGCTTCGTTGACACTAAATCTTGGTTTTGTGAATGGACTTCCATCCTTTTGCATCACTGAAAGCGGAAGTTCGCCCACTGTATTAGTGTAAACAATGCTTTGTTTTAGTTTATACTAATAACCATGGCGATTCTTAACTTTTTTTTCACTTTACATGTGAACGTTGATAAAATACCTTGAATGTTGATAAGTCTGATCGCGCTGCATAAACCTTCATTTTTTAAATTACAAATATATTTACTATATCGATATTGTTAAGTGATATAATAATGCTGTAGTGTACATACTATAAATACCATACTACTTTATTTTAAGTTTCTCTCCCCCATTAATCATTGATTTTGTGCTAAATTACAGAATTTTATGCCAAATAATGACGCTTTTTCTAAAATACAGAAAAAGTCGGTTCTTTGTAAAAGATATTGTAATTTATAGTTAATAAATGGTTTGAAACAATATGAGGGGTTTTTACAAACGTCTGAAACAATTTGGTATGCTTATAAAAAAAATTACTAAACATACCTTGTTCCACAACGCGAAATTCCGACTTACGCGAGGTGTCTTGGAACGCATCCCTCGCGCAAGTCGGGACTCGACTGTATTGCTATGAAATATAAGTTAAGGAAACCATTAATATTTAAATGGTTTTAGTTGCATTTAGGGATGCAACGAATAGTAATTTGGCCGAATACCGAATATTCGGCCATAGTCAAGGCCGAATATTCGGCTATTCGGCCGCCGAATAGTTAACTTGTTTTTGTCTAAAAACAAAGCACAGTTTGTATTGAAAGCACATTTGTGTGCATTAAACAGCTTAAAATACTATATCACACTAGAAAAAAAATGTTTTGGAGTGAATTAATTAATTTTTGAAAGCATTAGTATTATCTTTAACAATATTCGGCCGAATAATTACTAATAGCAGGCACTAAGAGCAATCCTATTCATCTTATGTAAACCTATTTAATTTTCTTTTTAAACTGGTAATCTAAAAAATAAAGAATCTATTCAAATAAGCTTCTTTTTTACCTCCCTTTCATAAGAACTTCCTTTTTCAACATTCCTCTTTTACTTTCAAAATCTGTTCTTTTGACTCCCTACCAAAGCTTGTTCTGTATCCTTTCCCCCTTAACCCCTTCTAACTAATGGACTGGTTCTAACTGATAAGGGTTGTAAATGGCAAGAAGGCAGTAGCTCTGTGCAGATCCAGGTTTTGGTTTAATCTGGTATTACATTTTTTTTTACTTTACAAACCTGTTCTTTCAATAGGCTCAATAGTTGTTCTGTCACTACCCTAACCCCTTTCAAAAGAGTGGACTAGTTCTAACTGATAAGAACCCCTTTCAAAAGAGTGGAATAGCTCTAACTGATAAGGGTCAGTAATATTAGTTGCTCTAAGCAAGTATTTTATTCTGTTCCGAGTTCAAAGAAAGCAAAATGGATTTTTCTGTCAATAAAAGAAGTATTGTTTGGAGCATTTTTGAACCTATACCAAATGATTGCACAAAAGCAAGATGTAAATTGTGCAAAAGTATTCTGTCAAGAGGAGGAGTTGGAAGAAAAGCAACTACAAGCTCACTGATGAACCATTTGGCTAAAAAGCATCCAGAAGAATATAATGAAAAAAGCAAAAACCAAACTTGTGATGCAGTTGTGGAAGCAAATATACCATCTACATCTACACCCAGTACAAGTCAGGGCGTAAAAAGGAAGCAAGAAACCATTGATTCACTTTTTGAAAGGAAAAAAAAATGGGACATTAATGACAACCGATCAGTAGAACTGCACACTTTAATTGCGGAAATGATAGCATGCGACAATCAACCATTTAGTTTTGTCGAAGATGAAGGCTTCATTAATTTAATGAAAAAAGCTCAGCCACAGTATAAAATTCCCAGCTGGGAATATTTTAAACAGAAAGTTATTCCTTCTCTTTATGAAGATTGCAAAAAAAAAAATTGTAACATTAATATCAGATGCAGAATTCATATCACTAACATCGGATATTTGGACTAGTTCTGTCAGCAATGAAAGTTTCATGAGCTTTACTGCCCACTGGATATCAAAGGGTTTTATTTATCATCACGCTGCCCTGGAAGCGAAGCATTTTCCGGGAAGCCATACTGGTGAAGCTATCTGTGATATGGTCAAAACAGTGGTTGACGATTGGAAAATGAATGACAAAATCCACATAGTATTACGTGATGAAGGATCAAATATCAAGAAAGGAGTACGTATTTCAAACTTGAAAAATGAATCCTGCTTTTTACACTCCTTGCATTTGACTGTATGCGATGGTTTAGCATCACAAAGATCAATAAGCGATTTAATTGCTCAAGGAAAAAAGATTGTTAAACATTTCAGTCATTCTCCCTTAGCATGTTCAAGATTGAGAAGCATTCAAGCGAATGAGTTAAAAGTTCCTGAGAAAAAACTAATACAAAGCGTGTCTACTCGATGGAACAGCACATATTACATGCTGGAAAGATTATTAGATCAAAAAAACGCAGTTTCTCTATATGCCTCTAAATTTGGGGATATAAGCAACTTAAGTTCAAATCAGTGGACAGTTTTGGAAAAGGTGCTCCATCTTCTGAAACCATTCGAAGAAATAACAAAACAAATTTCACTATCAAAATCATTTATTTCTAAAGTCATCCCAATACTTACAACATTAAAATTATATTTGGATAAATTAAGCGACTTTTCTGGAGTTGGTACAATGAAGGATACTCTTAGCCAAAGTTTAGAGAAGAGATTTTCATCAATTCAAAACAATGAACACTACTGCATTGCTACAGTGTTAGATCCGAGATTTAAATTATTTTTTTTCAACAAAATTGAAGCAAAAGACACTGAAGTTAAGTCAAAACTTATAGCTATTATGAAAAGTACCAGCACTAAACCAGCTGAATTACTGGAGAAAAATATTTCAAGTTCATTCCTTCCAAAATCTGAAGCACAAAATTCTTTGTGGGCGTGTTTCAATGAAATTGCAACGCAACCACTAAGTGAAGCCCCGGAAGAAACCTCCACTCAAAATGAAATTGACCGATATCTTTCCCAACCACTTTTGCGAAGAACTGACTGTCCCTTAAAATGGTGGGCGCAAAACACTGAAGCTTATCCTAATCTATCTCAGTTAACCAGGAAATACCTTTCAGCACTAGGAAGCACTGTTTATAGTGAACGATTGTTCTCAGAAGCTGGAAACATTTATGAGAAAAAGAGAAATAGACTTTCTCCTGAAAATGCTGAAAAATTATTGTTCTTACATCATAATTTGCGTGCGTATAAAAATAAGTAACTGTTTTATGATAACATATGATAAAATTATGATATGTTCCCAAGTCCCCAAAATTATTTTTTTCAAGTTTCAATTCATTTTTTCCCGCATTTCTTTTTTCTAAGTAATTGTGTAATATTTATGTTTATCATTTTAATCACTTCTCTATCTCTAGTTGTTGTGTCCATTCAATTATTTTTGAAGAAGCCAATCTACACTGATAGTTATTGCTTAATGCCAAGAGGGGCAGTTTTCACCCCCCCCCTTTTTTTTGTTTAGTGCAAAAAATTCCATTTTTAAGTGATAGAATACTAGGTTAGATTAGAAATACTTGTACTCTAAATGATTTTTATTTTTCTCTCTGCCTTTCTAATTAAAATAATGATGCATTTTGAGATTTCGTAAAGTTTCACGACACTGAATATTTTTGCAATATTTTTTAATTTTTTTATTTTCGTTTGTTCTAAAACATCCAAAGAAAACAGTTCCACTTTTGCAATCATAATTTTTTTTTATTTAGCTGAAATGTAATTTTTCATATGGTGTTTATAAATCAGTGTACTTCTGTTTTTGTATTGATATTTTTTCCCAAAATATGTTTATACCAAAATTTCTGAATCCTTTAGTTAGTTGTATTTTAAAACTTGATAAGTCTTATTTCCTTTATTTTGTAAACATCACATTCACAATTGACCATTACACCTATTCTTGGTCCCTTGATTTAAATTTTTACTTTTAAAATAATGATTTTGTCCCTCTATAATCATGCAATGTTTCTTTTTCCCTTGTGAAGGCTTTATAAAAATGTTCATTATTTGGTTAAAACAATTGAATCTAATTTTTAAACAATCATATCCTATTTTAATATGAAACAGAACTTTATTATCTTTGAAAAAAAAAAAAAAACTTATTGCAGTGTCAGGATCAGGATTATGCATATGCAATATTTACTGCTAATGAACCAATTGCTCTATGTTATTCAAAATGAAAATTTATTATTTACAATTACTTTTTTTTTTCTCATTCATAATCTATTACTTGAAAAATAGCATTGTCACACTGTATATATATTTTTAATGTTTTAGTTGGATTAGTATATAAAAGTGGATTAAAAGACTTTTTTAATTTTTATGTATTAAGTTTAGCTATTATACAAAGTACTAGTAGTTTTAGACTTCAGGTCCCTTTTTTCTCTTGCGGCTAATTAAAAATCTGGTTTGAACCTGGACATATCATACTACTGCAGACATTACAAAGGTGGTTTTCAAAATGTTGTAAAAGGAATCTTAATAGTTTATGTCTGGACGAAATTTTGTATTTTAAAGAATAAGAAAAATAAAAGTTTTTTGAGTCTTTTTATTTAAGTTATTCTTAAAGTATGGTTTATCAGTACATTATAATTACTTTAATAAGAAGTATCAACCCTCCTAATATGTCAGGGAAAAACTATTTTGTGTGGTTTTTTCAGAGGTAATTTTGTAGATATATCTTAGTAACCATTCATTAATGTCCACCATTAAATATGACAATGCACTGGATAATGAACCTGACAATGTGCTAGAGGCTGACTTCATTGAAAATATTCAACAAACATGATGAATACAAATTTAAAGATGTAAAATTTTCAACGAAAAAGTGACAAACAAGCTTTTTTTTCAAGTATTCGGCCAAGGCCGAATAGTAAACTAGGTATTCGGCCGAAGCCGAATATTCGGCTGACAGGCCGAATAGGCCGAATATTCGTTGCATCTCTAGTTGCATTGATAATTTTGTCATTTATAGATCATTTATATAATGTTTCGTGATGGTAACATATTTCTAAAATACATTAACATTAAAAAGAGTGAAATAAAGGACTTGAACTGTAGCTGGAAAGTGCTCTAAAAAGTATTCGTTGAATGCCATAGACACTGCTTTTAAGCATATTTTGAAGTTTGCGCAAAAACAATCTAAATTCATTCTTAACCAACCTATTTGTGTAGCGGTATAAATGTTAAGTTTTAAATTTTGACTGGCTTTCATCAAAAATACAAACTAAAAATGGTTATGCATTGTTTCATTTTTGTTTTTGTGCAGACTTCAAAATATGTTTAAAAGTAGTATCTACAGTATTCAAAGAATAAAATTATTTTTTACTTTTCAGAGCGACTTCCAGCTGCAGTTTCCAAGTTGGTTCTATTTTTTTAATTTTTTTTCCTTGTAGTAAGAACAGCTGTTGTAATAACTGCTTTTGTTCTAGGTCATAATGTTGAAGTTTATGAGAGGTAAAGGGCACCATCTGAGTGCAGAAAGGGTTAAATTAAATAAAGAACTATTTTCTTTCCAAAAGGCAAGTACTAATTTTAATTAATGTTAAGATTGATTTGTCAATAATTTTCAAAGAATTTTTTGTTCATGTTTTAATTACTTTATTTGGTACAAATTCATGGGCAAATTCTTTTGTTTAATATAGAGCAAAAAAGTAAATGTTTGAAATGTAAAATAATTATAAAATAAAAGTGTGTATTTTGACTTCTAAAATATCTTTTGGTAATTGAATTTGGTAAATGAATCTAAATGTTCAGATTATCTAAGATTTAGTTTTATATACAAGATTTTTGTGAGAAGCTATTTGTAGTTTCCTGTATTCTCCCCTCCCCTTTATTTTATTCCAAAAACATGTCTTTTACTGCAAAAATAGATTTAAAGAAATTTTGCTTAAGATTTTTCCTGAACTGTATTGATAAATATATAAAATACACCGTCGGCTCGGTTATTCCATCAGAGGGCTGCAGTTTCATGCTTTTTAGCACTCATCAGCATGGAATCGCAAGTAACTGAGCTGGAGGTAAAAACCTCTCAAGGAAGCCAAGAGTGTTGGCTTAGGGCGGTAACTTACTGTAAAAATGTATTAGTAAATATTTGAGGGGGATCATTGTCAGAATGAAATTGTATTTTCCATTTGAAGTTCATATTTTTTCGTATTCATGGTTTTCATAAATGTGTGATTTTTTGGCACAAAATGAATAAATCTTTTTTTAAATTTAAGAAATGTTTTTCAATTTAATGAACTTTTCTTTCAAAAAATGATTTTACTATATTAAACTGATTTGAGCCTTAAATTGTAAAAGAACGCAACTATTTTGATTCTGTATTTATATATCAAGTCTACTCTTTGTATCCTATAAAGTAAGAACTTTTGAAGGTACCATAAATGTTTTTTTTGTAAAACGTTGCACAGTCCTACTTTTAAAATTCCATGTAAATATAATTCAATTTATCTTATCAATTTATCTTTAAAATAAGTTATTCATTAAATGAGATGTATTAACTTTTGAAATGTGCCAATCTTCAATTTTAGACTGTTCTACATGGATTTCCTCATAGACCAAGTGCACTTGCATGGGATCCTAAACTACAACTTCTAGCTATTGGTACTAAATTGGGCTCAATCAGAATGTATCCTTTTTCTAATCCATACCTATTTTAAGTTATGGTTTTACTTAAGTTGCAGGCTGATTAACCGGTATTTATTTTCTAGCAATGGTTGGTTGTAGACAGTATTTAAGTTCAGAAAGAGAAAAGGTTAGGGTTGTGCTGGCAGATTCTTACAGGTATACCATTGTTTGTAGAACATAAAAATTGTTCAATACTTAGGTTGTTATTTAAAGGCCTAACTCGGGATATTTCTAATTTTTCTTTCAGAACTTTATAGCAGATGAATTTTTAAGTTTTTATATTTTGTTTGAATAGCTTTCCCATAAAACTAAATGCAGTAAAAAAATAAAAACCCACAATCTAAAATTTAAAACTGATTTTGCTGTTGATGTAGCTATGCCATTAATTTTTTTTTGTTAAAATATGGTTTGGAGAAAGTACAGCTAAATTTTGTAGCTGATTTAGCATTTGTGTTTTGTAATCAAGACTGTTAAAATATCATTCTTTATTTTATTCTTTCATGTGAAATGGAATTAGAAGAAATACCAAAAGTCTGATAAGAACTTTGTTGATTCATGAAAACTTCAGTTTCTGAAGTGTTTTATTTTCTGTTAATGAATGGTATGAACAATACACTTGAAATCAAATGTAAAACATGTTTTGTAGAATGGCTTTTGAAATTCATTGGAATTTTTAAGTTTTTGCAAAATGAAATATTACGTCACATGGTAAACTATCTTCCTTAAAGAATTTGCTAAAGTAAATTTTTTCTGAAAGTCTGTTGATAAAAATATATGCTTCACTAATAATAAAGCTGAAAGTCTGTCTGGATCTCTGATGCGCCTAGACCGTTTGGCTGATTTTCATGAAATTTGGCACAGAATTAGTTTGCAGCATGGGGGTGTGCACCTCGAAGCGATTTTTCGAATATTCAATTTTGTTCTTTTTCAATTCCAATTTGAAAGTTTTCCCGAGCAAAATTATCATAAGATGGAAGAGTAAATTACCAAGTTATCGTAATAAGGGCATTTATGATACATTATTTATATCAGTTTTGTTATTTGTATACAGGCGAACCAAAAGACCTGTTAATTTTGTACTACGGGCAAAGCCGAGCAGGTGCGACTAGTAGGTACATAAAAAAAGCCAATGTACAGCTTAAAATTATTATACACTGCTTTTGCCCAGAAGATAAAGTGAAGGTTCTAGGTGTCTCTTGAAGAGAATAGTTTAGCTTAAAGAAGCCTTTTTGAAGCAACAGAGACAGGATTACTAAATCCAAGGGTGCCTCCAAGAGCAAGGGCACCCCCTAAATAATGCGAAGGCCCCCAGAAGTAAAATACCCCGTAAAACAACTCCCTAAATTCCCCCCTTCGCCTTGACACCTCCCCTGACTAAATCTAAAACAAGTCATTTTACCAGAGCCTCCGAGTCAAGGCGGGCCGCTTTCCAATTATATCGCTGGGCCCATCCCACCCCCCAAAGAAAAGAAGACGAAAATGTGAAAAGGAAAACGAGGGAAGGGGGAGAAAAAATAAACTTTTTACTAGAAAAAAAATAACTCTATTTTAAGTGCCACAACAGTATATACAGAGTAAATTTTACTTGTTCTTTACGTTTTCTCTTAATCGGAGCCCCCCCCCCTTTTCCCTTTCCTTTCTTTTATTAGCGCCAGTGTCGCCCCCCCCTCCCTCCAAGGTTCGGATCCCTTAGTTTCCGACCAGACTGACATGGCTTGCATTTGTTTTTGAGATGGTACTCCCTTGCCGGGGTGGTTACCCCTGTGTGCCCGACCTATAAGAAGAAGCCTCGAGTCATCGCATAATAATTTTAAGAGTGCCTTTTCAAGCTGCTTCAGTTATTTTCAGGTTCTGAATTTTTGTTATTCCAGACAATTAAACATCTTTCCAACAATTTGTTGCATTATCTCCCCCTCCCCCCTTCAAGTAAGTGTCAGTTTCTGTTGTAGCGGCGTTATTTAAATGAATCCGAATGAAACATCGACCCAATTTATATCGACTTCCCCGTCTGACTCATTGGAGATGGCAATGGAACTTGTTTGGTTTCACGTTTCCAAGCATGACTCACAAAACAGACAACGCGTTTTTATATATTGCTGCATAAAATACTTGCGTTTCTTAGCAGGGAAGATATGTAAGCGCGATTTTTTTTTTTAGTACTTTTTGAATGCTGAATCAAATGTTGAGCAAAACGGAAAGAGCTAGATAGAACTGAAAGTTTTGCTTGCTCATTTTGCTATATCTCTCACGATAACAACGCTATTTCGGCAACAATTTTTTTTTCCAACATAACTTTGTTGAATAACGAATAAATTTTTTGAATAAATTTGTCGTCCAATCTAATTGTTTCTGAAATTATAAAAGTTCGGCTTTTCAGCAAAAGCTGGCGAGTTTCACCAAGAAATTCTGAAATTCACTTTGATGGGAAGTTGCTACCCCCGCCCCACGCATTTATTTTCAGAAACTTGTCCTTCGAATTGATAAGTTTTTGCCATCGTTGCGCTTTTATCTCATGGGAATCTGGATCGGTCCAAGGGGGACTTCCCCCTTCTTGGGGAAACCCTGCCGTTTTCAAACGGAGATAGGATGAAAGTATATTCGGTAAAATGAAACTCATATTCCTATTCTTGATCACTCAATATTGGTCAATTTTGCTGGAAATATTTACTCCATTAAAATTTGCACAATTAAAATAGGGGTTCTCGTCGAAATTTTTCAAATCCTTGAATGTTGAATTGTACTCACGTTGTTTAATTGCGCAATGTAACTTTAAACATGCCAGTTATTTCGCATTTTTTCTGGGAGTGGGGCGGCAAAAGGGTGCACTAAATGCAAATTTTATTGAAAACAAATCATTCCCACTTGGATCTAAAAACATAAATTTTTTTGCATGGGGGGTGGGGGGTGGGGGGTGGCATTTGATCTCCGTACCCTTAACGACCGGCCCCGATTGTTTCCTACGATTTAACATTCTCTATGACAAAAGCTGAGAAAGAGCAAAGTACCACTCAAAATTTTTTCAAAAAATGTCAATGGAACAGTTTGTCTTGCATGTGGGTTTGAAAGTTTTTCCATATGTCTCAAATGTTCTTTTTGTTTTGACTGGAAAGAACGAAATTGATAAACTAAAGTGCAGCTTAGGTAACCAGCGGAAAACTAAACCGAAGTTCTTGTACGCAAGTTCTGCAGATACGAATTAAATATCGGCAGCCTATGATTTGCTATTTCCTCCCACGATTCGCCAGTGGCTTCAGTCAATCACTCTGGGGTTGATTGACCCAGAGGTTAGACTACGATGGGAGCGCGTTACATCACTCTTCTTCCCAAATCTCTGATCTTGGCCAGACCAGTTTTCAGCCTCCATTGTCTGCTTTTGACTTCTTTCTGCGCGCGGTTTTTTTACTCCTCCCCTCCCGAGCCTCTGAGTCACCGTTCTCTTCAGGGTCGAATAAAAAAGCACTTTTGCTTCTTTTGTGTTGATGCTCTTGAAAGTTGCATATAAAAAGTTTCGGGGAGGTGTCATTATCAATATTCTTTTTCTTGCACGTTCCCCTTTAATGTGCTTCCAAAATGTACCTCATGCCCCCTTTTGTGCTGCCGACGGAGGAATTCGGGTGCAGTGTTGTATGTCATTCATGGGCAAAGCTTGCGTGAAAGATTAAAATTCCAATGTGGTGTGTCCTTGCGTAAAAAAGGGAACCTTCTGTTCATTAAAGTTTCGTAAAGTAGGGTGTCGGAAGTTTTCGAATTTTTTGGTGGCTGGAATCTATAGGGGTTTGTAGATACAATCCATAATTTATCTCTCCCCCCCCCTCATTCAGTTTGACTCGTCGTAAGCAAAGCAAAAGTTAGTCATTTTTATGGAGTTCTGATTTATTTTTAAGGAAGCATCCCAACCGGCCTTTATGTAACTTTTTTTCTTGAACATTGTTGAAGTTAAGACGTTGAGACAGCATTAAAATTGCAAATAGTTAAAAGTAGTAGTCTATCTTTAAGTTCAAAAGGTTTTTCCTTTTACACATGACTGCAATTATATTTCCTTTTGCAAGATTTTAACTCATCGTACGAAGATCAACATTTTGTTAGTTGATAACTAGTGGTTAAACCATTGACAAACTTAAAACGGTAGCTTTTTAAAGTGTGAATCCCAACTCACTAATATCCCAGTCATTTATTTTGTTTTACTGCGTTAAAAATGCACAACAGTGCTGTGTATGCAACTTATTTTGCATCCTTTCTGGACTTCTGTGCTTTCTTAAAATCTCGGGGGTGAATAAAACTGAAGGAAATTAAAAGTTGACAAATTGCTGCATGTATATAAATGTGGTACAAAAACAAATACCGCTTGCAAAAGACTCGTTTAGAAAACTGTTTTACAAATCATTAGCGAATCGAACCATGAGCTCTTATAAAGCACCAATGTTTTGGAATCCTTTTGTAGTTTTTGTTTGGAAAAATAGTTGTTTGCGTCGTTTCGACTAATCCACTGTTCGCCGTGATGTCGAACAGTGGATTAGTCTAAACGCGGCCGTGATTTTCAACTCTGCCGAAATTATGTAGATCTAAAAATATTACAATTCACACTTCAAAAAGTATTCCGCTCATCGGTTAAGCAGGCCCGAAGTTAAGATACGGTAATATTGACGCATTCTGAATATTTCAGCGTCACCAAAATACAGACGTTCCAAGATGTTTCTTTTTTGCATTTATATGTACAAGTTTCCAACATTTTTCTATTTTCTTGAAACTATAACAGCCGATCGAATTTCAATCCATGCTTTCCTTAAATAAGTCTATTCGTAATCGATATAGATCGAAAGAAAAACTGAATCATCGGACAAGGCTCCAAAGGGAAAACAAGGTGCTGGAACTAAACGTTTTGCTCTCTTACCTGGTGGTCAGTTACGCGATTGATGCCAGTCGTATCATCCAACCGCTTTCATGTTGGATTGACATCAAATGTTACTCGACCTTTGTCAGAGTGATGCTCTCATCGTGTGAGTGAGCACGCAAGAACATCGGGTGAAGGTGGGAGAGGAAGAGCGTGAAGGTCTTTCTAGATGGGAGGGAGGGGGGAAATCACTTAAGGTGAATGGTAATCGGAATGAGGGATCGATCTCTAATTGCGGTTCGTTAAACATCGGTCGTTTTTCTTCAACTCATGCTCAAATGATTAGGGTGTTGAATTGTGGATTGGTTGAATTTGAATTTTCAGTCTTGCGTTTAAATTTGTTATTTTAATGCATTAACATTCAGAGTCCAAAAATAAAATAGTCTATTTTAAGGAAAATCTCAATCTCTTCTTGTGTTATAAAAAATGTTTGGTAGACGAAATAAATGGATGTTGAAATTTAAAGGGAGTAGTTGGCTGCTGTTTACCTTTTTATTTGGTTTTATTTATTGGTTTCACGCTAGTCTGAAAATATTAATCCCAAAAAATGCTGCGTTTTCAAGTGTTAATTAAATCTTTCAAAATCTAAGGTGTTGGACATAGGGTTAAATTTTTTTTCATATTTAATTCTTTCTGTTTTAAGGTTCAAGTATTGTTATTGTATAAATATTTAACTTTTGTAATTAAAACTTTTTTTACTGGAATTAAATATAAATTATTTGATAAAGATCTTAAGCTTTATAGTTTCAATGAGAATAGATTGCAATATCTAAAATTTTGAAAGTATTTGTATCTGTTTTGTGAATTGAGTTTAGTTTCATCAGCTAGTATTTTTTGTATTTGCATGACTATTTTATTTTGTAAAATTTGCATAAACTGCCTTGAGAGGCTGTCCATTAAAAATAGCATTTTTTCAACATTTTTGACCCCCCCCTCCCACTTGCCACAATGCTCTTTCACAAAAACTCCTCAAAGTGTGACCTCCTTTTGGGGACAGCCCCAATGCCAGATTCTGATCTTTATTATATTGTAGAAATGAATTTCTTTTAAAATGGGTGACCTATAGTAAAACAATGCTCCCCCCCTCCAATACAAGTTTAATGTCCTCTCCTTACCCTCAAGACTACCCAGGCCTGTGTTGTTTTCCTCAAAACCCTTGCTTCAAGCAGCATTTAAATATTTCTCAATAAATGCAAATTTTAAATTTATTTCTAATAGCTTTTGATTTTTTAATTAGTATATTTTTTGCAAATTTAAATTATCAAAGGTTTAAAAAGATTCTTTTAAGATATCATTTGTAAAAAGTCTTGATTCCCTTCAATTTTTGCTGCCCCCCACTCCCTTTATCAAAGTAATAGTTGAAATAGTTGGGATAAGAGTGCCCATACTTCAAAGATAATTCTATAAATTTAAATAATGGTTTTAGATCTAAAATTTAACGTACATTTTGTGTTCAAATAAGTTATTCTTTTGAATATTTAAATAAGTTCATTAAAATAATTCCTCCCTCCCTTCTTTTCTCTCTAAACCTTCAGTCTTGATACTTATTTAAAAGTGAAATTCTTCAAATAAAATAAGAGGTTAAAGTTACTTGTGTAAAATTAAATATTCCCTATTCAGATGGGATATCTAAGAAGTTTTTATGATTAAAATGTACTAGAATTGATAGAACTCTTTGTGTGGTTGTTTTTAAATTTTTAGTGTTTATATATTGTTATTGTACTTAACCTTGTAAGATATGGAGCTGCTGGTGTGGAATTTGAAGGCAAACACAAGGAAGAAACATGTGTTATGGAACTGTTCTTTTTACCAGGACAGGTACTATCTTTGACATTTGATATTTTCTTTACTTTAAAATCATAATTCTTGTTTAATTTCCTTTCTTTTGGATTTCAGGGTAGATTGATCAGTCAGTGTGATAACAGTTCTTTGCATCTTTTCGAACTGAATGAAAAAGATGGAAAATGGGTTTTAGAAGAAGTTAAGTCATGCTCATTTAAAGAAAGGCAAGTTTTTCTGAATAACCACTCATTACATTACAAATACTAAGTTTTTAACATTACTTTGTAATCTAATTATTAAATGTGTTTTGAAATTGTTTTAAAGTAATTAACAAATGTGTAGCAGAATTTGTAGCAGACCTTCAGGTTTTTGAATTCTCAGAAAAAGTCTTATCTTCAGTCATGTTAGCAGTTGGTCAAGACGAGCTCACTTGCTTAAAACTATGGTGTGAGGGGAATGTAATGTTAAACCTAAATAAAGTTGCATTTTACATGTAAAAATTTAGCTAAATTCAGCTGTGATAAATTTAGCAGATGGCCTATCGTAGAACTTTTATGTAGCTGGGATAGAAAGAATGAATGTACTAAACATGAAATAAACTAATCTGTTGCTTTGATTTATATTGTGAATGTTTAGAAATGCTTTTAAGCACATGGCGTTGAATAACACTAGATGCCTGCTATGTTTTCTGTGCATGGAACAAAGCTCTAAAACAATACTTACTCGGCTTTCTGAAAAAAGTTAAATAGTTTTAAACTCTAATTTTTAATGCTGAAACAATTAAAATTTACTTAAACATTATGTATTATAAATTTCTTATCTTTTTAGGTTGAAAAAGATCACTACATGTTGTCTTCCAGCAAGTGGTGAAAACCTTTTAATTGGAACTGATGGGGGAAATATTTACCTTCTGGATGTAAAGTCTTTTGAGATGACCGACCATATAATTTATCAAGATATTGTAATCCAAAAGTATGAACTTTTTAAATCTTGATCTTTTTTATCAGTAAGGCTTTTTATATAAAGATTTCTATACTAACTTACAATATTTAATTGCAGCAGAAACTCAAGTCATGAAGTAAGGGCTAAATTTTTACAAAGAATATAAAACAGTTAATTGTTTTTGATGGGTTGAAGCATAGATTCCGATCCCCACCCCCTGGATTTGTTAAATCCATTTCTATAAAACTGAAAAAGTAAACGTTGTCAAATTCTGGCTTGTATTTTAAGCTATTTCTTCTAATATTATCCATGTTAATGGAAGTATTATATGTTTTCAAATGAAACTGAATCAAATTTTAAACTCCAATTTTACATAAAATCTCGTTGCATGAGCAGATTGTTATTTTCAGTAGCATTGCAGCTTTTTCCTTCTTGCATCCCTTGGTTTTTAACCAATCTTGACCCTCATATGTTGAAAGTACATTTTTTAAATTTCTTTAGTATTTTAAAATTTTCCATGTATTGATAGTTAAATTTATAACTTCTTAAAATATTTTTAAATGTATACTAATAACTTCTAAATTGAGGAATCTGTTTTACATTCGGTTATCTTTTCCAAAGCTGTTGATTGTTTACAAAAAGTAGTTCTTTGGTACAAATCGGACTGTGAGCAAAATAAAATATAAGATGCCTGTAGAAAATGTATTGTATAAATTTTGCGACATTCTTTTTTTTCTTAAGTTTTTAAATTATATTCTATTTTTTCTCATTAGATGTTGTGCATGTAGGATATGTGTTATGCTCATATTTTAATTCTATGAAAATGGAATTTCATTTGGCAAATTCAATTTTCCCTCTCGAAAAACTTTTAGTGCAGGATGCTTTTGACAACTTCCATTTCTTCAGTAAAACTTTGAACCGATCTTATTTGAACTTATTTACTAGTCGTAAACAAATAATTATAATGTTGGATAAATTCTTTAGATGTTGTGTTGCAGTGAGAAATTTAAAATGTTGCACATCTTTGTATTGTTTCAGTTTTTTAAAAAGTCTTGTAAATTTTTCGACTTATGTAAATCATTAAATTTAAATGTTCAGATTTTTTTTACATTAAGCTTCTTGAATTACTTTCCAAACCTTTTTGCTGTCTTCCGCATTGAAATGTGCAATTGAGTCAAGTCTCTCCCACTCAAAATTTTTTTATAATTTTATAGTTGGTCAGGTTAATCATAATTTCAACTAGAAGCCGGTCTACATGTATTCACTCATTCTGTTTCAGTGTTCCCGATGATTACAAGTTGAATCCTGGCTCGGTTGAAGCCATTGCTGAGCATCCTTTAAATAGAGATAAAATAATCATTGGATATAACAGAGGTTTAATGGTTTTGTGGGACAATAAAACATTGAACTCTGAAAATACTTACATTGGAAATCAGGTAAATAATTATTTCAGAAATTGCTTTTAAAAAAAGTTTTTATAAAAAATATATTTTGCTGTTTCGTTTGAATATCTTTGCATATTAAGGGACATCTAGCCTGTTTTTTTTTTCTGTTGAGGCAAAAACCGGTTTTTCGTTCTAATGTATCTATTTTAATATACTTTAACTTCAAGGAAGATCTTCCAAAGTATGCTTCTACTAGTTATCATCTACTCAATTCAGCCCCCTCCTCCCTCATGCTTTCTTGGGACAATTTTATCACCTAATTTCAATAAATCTCAGACCAAATAGGCAAATTTTCAAGTCTGAAAATTGGTTCTTTTTGATCAATCATATTAACAAATTTTCTCAAAACAAGTATAACTAGCTTTGTTTCCAAGCAAGAATTACGATTGCAACCCTGCTTTATGGTTGAATAAAAGTATGCCAAGGATGTTGAATTAAGGGACATGGGATGCATATTTTTGTTCAGATAATGTCTAGGCAGTTTGTGTCAATATAGTTTTTATTTTCATCCTTGAACAACTAAATCATTTAAGTCTAGAAATTAACTTTCAGATGCTTAAAGATAATATTCTAGTTATGATAATTTTTAAATCCCAGATTATATGCCTACCAGCAGCAAAGTCTTGATTATTTATTGCTAGCTACCAATAGTATTTTAGCTCATTTATGTCCTTAGTTTCAGTGGCAGATATGGGGAAGGGTTATGAGGTCATGACCCCTATTCTTCTTAAATTGTCAACACTATTATACATCCACATTGTGTTCAATCAATCTGTGAATGAAATGTAAAAGATTAAATTAGGTAATTTCATAAAGAATGGGAAAAAAAGAGAATATTTTGAAATATTTATGAATTAACAAGATTACTGCAACGTTTTTGTTCTACCTAGATGCATCTTTTTGACCCCAAGCAGTTTCGGAATTTTTTTGCGCCCAAAACCGTAGGTTTCGTTTGTAAGAAAAAGGGGAAGGGCCATTCTTTAACATGACTCCCCCCTGTAAAAAGTCGGTCTGTATCTGTCCCTGCTTAGTTTCCTTTGGAAAATGTGCAGACTCTAGTTTATCATACTTTAATCATATTCTTTCCTAAATACTTAATTCAGTCAAGCCCAGGTAATAGAGCAGCTAATTTATCAGGGAAAATTATTTTAATAAGCTGGATATTTTATTATCCTGCATCTAAGGTGATCTATTAGATCATGCCAATTGCTAATGAATTACGAGTATTTTAGGTCGCCCTTCCCCAAAAAGCCATTGCTAGTCCTTAAATGTTTTACCTATTCCTTCATAAAAAAGTAATAACAGGTTTCTTTAATTCTTTTTAGCAATTGGAATCTGTTTCATGGCATCGTAGTGGAACCAAGTTCATGAGCTCTCATAATGATGGCAGCTATGTAGTATGGAGTTCAACAGATTCCTCCAAACCAGAAGAATCGCCAGTGCCCTCCTTATGGTAATAAGAAAAACTTAACGTTGCATTTAAGTTTTATTTTATTTGACCTTTTAGATTAATACATTATTTTACAGGCCCTTTTCCTTGCAAGGCTATAAACAAGGTTCTTTGGAGAGCTGTTAAGGGAGGGTATGTATTGACCAAGTCTTGATTTACATATTTAATCTTTATTCTCAAAAGTTTGACTCTTTGAAACTTACAAAAATTTCCTCTTTCAGTGATGACTTCACCATATTCTCTGGTGGCATGCCCCGAGCAAGTTTTGGTGATAAGCATACTGTTACAGTTATGTGCGGTGATAAGCATCAAGTTTTGGATTTTACATCAAAAGTGGTAGATTTCTTCACAATCTGTCATGGAGATGAAGAGTCTGGTAAGCCCCTGCCCCCCAGTCAAATGTCTAAAACTTGTGAATTTTTTCCTCCAAACGTAGTCTTTTGTACTAATTGGTATTAGTGAGAAATGTATTACATCCCCTAAATTTAGTTTATTTTGAAAATACTGCAAACTTTCTATAAATTAGGTTAAAACCACCTTGTTAATTTCATGCAGCTGGTTGGCGTACCCCTATTTTTTAAGCTATTTGGTTAGATATAAATCAGTTCTTAAATATGCAACTTTTATATAAACAAATGTTCAACTTGGCTTTCCAAAAGCCAGAAACGCCTCTTAGGTGCAACAAAACAATGTTGGAAAGTGTCAAATGGAAGGTTGAGTTTTTCATGTATTTTGTGACTAGCAATTGATAACTTCCACATACAGCACTTATTTTTCTTCCATTTAAAGTTTAACTCTACTTTTTCACTGCTGTGAGTTTTGTACTGTTTTTTGCACTTTTGACTCCCAAAGCAGCTGTAGCAGGTGATGTACTGCCACTTGCAATCTATGAGCAGCCGCAGCAGTGTGAAAAGGTTAAAATGATTAAGCATACTAGGAACTCTGTTCTTTTGAAACAGGGTTTCGGTTTGAAATTTAATCAACTTTACGTAAGATGCTGAAGTTTTTGATTCAGTAACGGGATAAAGCTGTTTTGAGTCTCAAAATGCCAGCAGTTTTAGTTCTGCCAAAATCTTAAAAGTACCCACTTAGCTTAGTTTTAACGAATAGAAAACTACTTGAGGCTTGACAAGATTATGCAGTGTGATAATGTTTTTAAGCTTTCAATTACATTTTTTGGAAACATTTGTCAAGATTTTCACTCTTGAACAATCTTAGAGATTAGATCAAAAAGTCCGACATCATTGGGACCTTAGCTCCCCCCCCCCCTTTAGCTGCCCAAATGTTCTGCATTAGTATAATTTTAAACTATTTAGCTAGGCCATGCCTCGCTGACAAAGAGGTCCTTAGAATTCTGCTGAGGAATGCAAACTATCTAGTTGGGGTTTCTCTTTGTAATTTGATTTCTAGGTTGTGTGCTTGGCAATATACTTCAATATATGAAGTTGGTAAAAATTTGACCTAGTCACAAAATGACTGTCAATTTTTTATTTAAAAGTGTTAGTGTCAGAAATGGTACCGTATGTTAAATTGTGGTAGTTAAGTCAAAGTTTTGAGTTCCAAAATAAGACTAACAATCCCTTTTTTCAAACCCTGCTCTTAAAGGAATGAATGTGACTATTTAATAATAGACAGAGAGAAACTTAAATATAATTTAAAGATTTGTCCTCCAATTTGTTTAGATTTTAAGTGTAGCTTTTTCTTTCAGAATATGATAATCCTCACACCCTTGTTGTTCTGGCTGAGGAAGAAATTGTTGTCATAGACCTTGAATCTGATGATTGGTTACCATTTCGCCTTCCCTTTTTACATAGTTTACATTTATCTTCTATAACTTGCACTCAACACTGTTATGATGTACCACAATCTCTCTGGAACAATATCATCACATCTGGAAATAAGCAAGTTTCTTCCAAGTACACTGAAAAAGTAAGCAATTTCATTACTTGTTAAATTTTCATTCTTTTACATGATCTCATTCTTGGCTCAATAGTAAAATTGGAGTGTATTTCTTGCTTAAAAAAACCTGGAATAATGAAGGATTCTTGGAAAAAATGCAAATTTTTTATTAAAGCATAGAAAGTACACTGGTAACCTTGAAAACTTTCAAACATACTATATTAAAATTAATATGCCTTTTTTTGGCCAAGACCAATATTGTCCTTAATATCCTGGGTTAAGTGTTTCTTAGTATTACAGTGGTCGCCACTTATATGAATCACATTTGTTCTGAACAGTTTTGATTCTATAAAGTGGCTAATTCAATAAAGCTGGATTTTATTCTGTTCTTGACTATTTGATTCGTTAAAGCAGCAACAGTGGACCCCGGTGAATTGGATCGGCCACTTTAATGAATCAAATTGTAAAAAACGGAATAAAATCCAGCTTTATTGAATTACCCGCTTTATGGAATCAAAACTGTTCAGAACAAATCGTCACCTCAACAGAAAGATATTTAAGCCCAGAAATAACACTAAGATCTTACTATTGCTCTGAGGCGACGAATTGAGATTCATTTAAGCGGCGGCCACTGTATAACCTAGTGTTTATTTAATCTGAAATTCATTTAAAATTTTTGTGTTTTAGTGTTAAAATATTCTTACCCACAGTTAAATTTATTTTTCTTTGTCGATTTTTTGAAATTTATTATTTCATTGTCCCCTAGGATAAATCTGTCGCAAAGTTGCACTAAGATGATTCCATACTGCATAGAGTATAAGAAATTGTAGTCATAATTTTTGTTTTTTTAACTTTAAGGAGTGGCCAATACTCGGTGGTGTTAATTCAGCTGAAGAGCCAACTGTTCATAATCTTCTACTCACTGGTCATGAAGATGGTTCTGTCCGATTTTGGGATGCATCTGGTATTGCACTTTCTCATCTTTATACTATTCATACGTCTCATCTCTTTGTTGGTGAGGATGGTGAACCTGCTGCTGAGGAAGAGGAATGGCCTCCTTTCCGTAAGGTTAGTTTTAACGTGCATGGATGTAATTAGGTGTCCTGATCTCGGCCTTTATTTTTTACTGGGTTTGAAATTTTGAAACTTCTAATATTAAACTACTTTCCAGGTTGGAAATTTTGATCCTTACAGTGACGACCCAAGGCTTGCTGTGAAAAAAATTTACCTTGATGTTTTCTCAAAGACTCTTGTAGTTGCTGGCACAGCTGGACAAATTGTCCTTTTTGAAATGAAAGAGGAAGAAGTTGAAAAAGAACTTGAGGTAAATAAAGTTATGTTAATATTAGGGTTAATAATAACCAAACACTATTGGTGAGGCTTCAGACTAGGAATTCTGAATAGCCACTGGCTAGCACAGTCGCAAAAAATGGTAGCCACTTTCGAGTATTAATTGCCATTTTTAAAAAATATATATTCAGAGCAAAAAAAAAAACAACCTAAGGAAAAGAGCTTGCTTCGAATTACATTGGCCGATGTGCTGAATGTCTGAGAATTCGAAGTGTGTTGTCATAACATGATATAAAATAAGATTTTTAACAATTGAAAAAACACGCCACTTTTGGCAACTAAGACTTTATTTGGGAAGCAGATTTCTATGAAATGGTCGCCTGTTGGCGACCGCTAATCTAGAGCTTTTTAGCTCTTGAAATTCAAAATAGTATAAAATCTATATGAATACTTTGCTATTGTTCAAAAAGAATTAAGTTTCAGATTTAGCAGTAGCATATATCCTATTTAAGTTTAAAAAATTTTCTTCTAGCTGGGTTCCCATGGGCTCTCAAAGGCCTCTATGAAGGCCCTATTTTCAACTATTGTTTGTAAGGGTCCTCTGTAAAGCATATTTAGTCATCAGAAGCCCTAAAAGTTGATCAAAGGCCCTATTTTTTAGAGTTTGACAAAACCTTAGACCTTTAATGAACGGTAAAGACATTTGCTAAAAGGCAACAGCCTAATAAACTGATAATTTGGAACATAGTAGATTTAACAAAGAATTTTGTTAATTATATACTTATTGTTAAAGCATATGATTTGGTTTTAAGGACACGGGTCACTTTCACCAAGGTTGCGTTCGACAAACTCAACCGGTTACTAACCGCAGCGTTCTATGATCAACCAGTTAATGCATAGGTTACCGTTTTAAGCTGTTGATTGAAGCACATGATCATTAGCTGTCACTTGATCAACTAACCGGTAGCTACCGGTCGTGCTCGTCGAAGGTAAGCTAAGTTTCAAAGAGTGACCTTATAGCGAGGTTCAACAGTATACCTGTATGTTTCTGTGTATATGCTTATAAGCAAAACTCTATCTTAAAGTTTCTTCTTGCGACACTGGCGTGAAATGGTCCTATATAGTTTAAAAAAACAGGGCTTTTATATGGCCTTTTTTATCTGCTGAAAGAGTGGTAACCCCTTCTAGTTTTCTCACAGGAATTTCATAGATACTTATTTTTGAAATTCCATGCTATTAGTCATTCTTATACCCTTAAATTAAGATAAATTTGAAACATTGAGATCCTTAACATAGTTTGAACTTAAATATTCTTCAGATCACAAATTATTAATTAATATAATTTTAAAAATTTTGCATTATTTCAGCTTTAATTTTCAAATTTAACATTTCAGGCACATTCTGTGAATATAGTTAGTGACAGAGATAACTTTGTATGGAAAGGCCATGATCAATTATCTCTGAAGCAAGGAAATCTGAAATTTGATTCTGGTTTTATTCCATCAGTGATTGAGCAGTTAACCCCTCCTGCTGCTGTTACTGCATTAGCTGTGAATGCTGAATGGGGCCTGTAAGTTGCCTATCCTTCTATATACATGTATAGATATGCTTGTTAGGTGTTCAATGCAAGGAAATTGAACTGTATTTATTCTTTTAGAATATCTGCTGGTACAGCTCATGGCTTTGCTTTGTTTGACTACATACAGAAAAAAGCTGTGATGTCTAAATGTACTTTAAATCCTAATGGTAAGTTTTTTTAATACTGTTTTTTTCTTTTATGTTCAAGGTTTTCTATGTCAAGTTGATTTCATAGCATTGTAGGAGACTGACTGGTGGTTTGAAAATTGTTTTGTGGGTCAATGGCGAGGGAAAAAGTTCATTTTTAGATCACAATTCTTTTATTTAAAGCATTATTTGGCTCAATTGAAAGATAAAGCCAAACAGTCAAACTAAATTTAATAGTTCTTAGCTGGGAGCTTTTGAAATAAATTCTATTCAGTGTTTCCAAATTAGTCATATTTGTAGCTATTATATGTTCCAATGTTCAGCTAGTTTCATCGATAAACTACTATTTCAGCTAATATTCTTGAGGAAGATCTACAAATGTTCATTTAAAAGTTACAGGCTGTCACTTAAGCTAATATTATTGCAATTTATGAATGATATTTTGCAATTGTAGTTAGTGTATATGAATAAGTGTCACGAAGCAGCTTCTAATTGAATCTGTCTTGCGACTTTCAAAGTAAATAAATCCTTTTTCTAAAATGTATAAGTGTTCAGTTTTTTAGTGAATAAGATTGTTTTATAAAACTTGTTGAATACTTATTTCTCTACTTTGGTTGATATAAATCAAATGAAAATATAGATTTCCACTTCGAAACAGATCAAAATGATTTCGAGATTTTCTCGAACATTTATTTAACATTTATTTTTTTGATTTGGACAGATTTGGTAGCTATTGGTGATGCAGCTATGTCTCGTAAAAAGTCTTTTAAAAAGTCCCTCAGGCAGTCTTTCCGTAGACTTCGTAAAGGTCGTTCTCAACGCAACAAGAGGGACAAAACTCCTACGAGATCAGGCAGTGAAGAAGTAAAATCGAGGTAAATATCTTCCTCAAGTAGCTATTGATTCAAATCCGTACTCGTCGAAGTTTCTGGTTATAAATTTTAATGTTTTTAATCTTCTGTAATAAAGTTTTTTCCTATTTTAAATATGTGTTTAGTTTTCTAATGTTACAATGTAAACTATTAGCAGCACAGCATCACTTCAGTGCAGGGCTCAAAAATTGTAGACCTGCCGGGTCACGTAAAAATTCAGATTGGGCACTAATCTTTTGCCCTTACATGTCCGACTGGGCATTTAATTTTAAAATAGAATATTTCTTCATAAATTTTTATTTCTTGGTTAGTAGTCGTGAGATTTTACGAATAACATGTAAAGTTATTGTGAAAATTCTGTATACATTTTTTTTTTCTTGCATTAAACCTAAGGGTAGTTTTAGTTTATGAACCATCACACACTAAATTTTTAATAAATAAGTGAAACTAATTATATTAGCTTTATTCTAGAATGTTTTACAGTGAATGGTAAACTTGAACAATTAAAACTTTTTACTCTTGGTGAAATTTACAATTATTGTCGCCTTTTTTATACATGTTATGTGCAGGGGAAATTGCATGCAGTTGTAAGATTTTAGGTGTTAAAAGGGTCTTAATTTGATAATTACAAAACGAAGTATGAATTCAAATGTCAATTTGCAATATGTTATCAATTTGAACTTCTGTATCGGCTGTATGCATGGCCATTTCATATGCTTTTGCGTCTTTGCAAGCTTTAACTTGAATTTTATCACTCTTTACAAAATTATTTCATGCAATTTTTCACTACTCTTGAACTCTTTGCTTAGCTTTCTCCTATGAGTTTCTCCTGTGACTTGTTGAAATTCTTTATGAAAGAACTTCTTGGTAGGTATGTGATGTTTCAGTTCTGCATGTGTTGAAAATAGTGTGCTGTGCTTTATAGTTGCTAATTTATTCTTCCATACACATGCGTCTATATTTCAGTTTGATTTACAAGAATGTACAGAACTGTTCTGGAATGATTGAATCATCTTAATTAGTTTGTCTTTTGTAGTTTTAACTACAAAAGACAAACTTCGTATTTCTACAATTTTCTGTGTAGATCTATTTTTCTGTTCAAGTACATATCACAGCATTAATTGGTTTATCAGGTTAACTTCAGCCTTTTTTTGTTTTGGAAAAATAAAGTAAACAAATGCATGATTGGAAGTCTTATAGCGAAATGAATTTTCTAAAATTTTAAGTTATGTGTTAGAAATTTGATTCCATTTTTGATTTGGTTTATAGTGTCAGCAGCATATAAATGTTATAAGTTCAGTTGAATGCATGTGTCTGCATGCTTGCAATTTAAGACTAAAACTTGTCTTTCTAATATGGAAATTGAAATTTCAGTAGCCCTGCGAGAGAAACTCAAACTGAGACAGATGCCACTTCTCCTGTTCAAGATACAAAACCTGTTGAAAGGCAGGTGGAAGCTCGGTCTGCAGAGGATAGCATGGGCTCCATGGTTCGATGCCTTTATCTAGCTCAAAGTTTCATCATAAACAGTAAGTTCACCTTTTTAAAATATAAAAAATATTTTTTTAACATGAAATGTACAGTGGACTCTCTATTCTGAACACTCAGGAGACAGAACAAAAGTTTTCAGATTGTGGTGGTGTTCATTGTAGAGGGAGACGGGACTGCTTAATATGTACACCGGATACTTACATGGACTGGGTTCAGTACTTTGCCTAGTGAACTATAGCAGTTACTGAGAAACTGAGATAGAGGTGCTGAACTCAGGATTGGTGGCTAATTCAATGTCTAATTCAACTCAGTAGGACCTAAACTTTTGTTTATTTCTTTCTTAGCTAAAGTTTTAAATGTATTACACAATAAAATATTACAATACAGCTATCTGTATAATACTTGGATTAAAAAAAAGTATGATCTGTTTTTGCATTGTCTTCTCATGCAAGGCATGTTATTATCCAAGTGAGTTTTTGAGAGATTCTCAGTCACATTTTGATTGAAGGTAATCATACTATAGGTCTTTAATACTACTTGATACAGTGGTTAGATTCTTGAAAGATAGTTCAGTGGCAGGAACTTAATGCTAATATTGCTCAATGATTTTATGATATACAGTGAAACCTCCGAATAGCGGACAGTCAAGGGACTAGAAGTTTTGTCCGTTATTGGGAGGTGTCCGCTATTAGGAGGAACTACTTAATTTACCTTTTTCAAAATGGGCTGTCGTTCCCTTTGTAGAACACAATCGAAACAATTGCAAAAGGTTTACTACATTTTACGTCAAGAGTAATTAATCTGTTTTTTCTTAATAAAGGTATACAACAGCACACACTTGTCTTAAAAATCATTTAATCAATTAAAGTAATCAGTTAAAACAGTTTGACATCTCTTTTTTGCATTAAAAGCCATTTTCTCAATATAAATATTTAAATCATTTACCTTAGCAACTCCTTCAGTGTCCCCTTTGCTCAGGAAAAAGTTTTTCAGTTCTCAGTGCTTCCGAAAATTCTCTACTTTTTATGGTTAATTTATTTTATCTCGAGTATCACTATTGCATGATTGACAGTTGGGAATATGACCTTGAATATGGGCAAATCTTTTTCATGTCTAAAAATTAAACAACCCAACGAAACCACGGCGCCATAAAGCCGACTACTACCGGCGCCGGTCTGCTCAATTGCATCTCCCGAGAGCCCCAGTTAGAAAAAGCACCCAGTTTCCTCTTTTTTTATCTTAACTTTTGAATAGTTATTGTGTATAAAATTCATTAAAATCTTAAGAAAAACATACGTTAATTGTTAGACTGACATTAGTTTTTACTTATCTGCTTTAATACTCTCAAAACTAGCCGTAACAAAATTATGACTTTTTTTTCTTTTTCATTTTTTGCTGCCAGCAAAAAAGTACCATGTCTTTTAGTTCTTTTTTTTGCCCCAACTTTTAAGCCCCAATCGCTGCCTCTGCCCATTACCACCCTTTTAATTCCAAGAAACAGTGATAATGGAAATGACGGGGGGAGGGGGGATATCAGTTGTGGAGGATGAAAAGTTTTGTAAGGCAAGCAGTTACTAAGATATTCTGTGAAAAGAAAAACCGGAAGTGCTACGATCGCAAAGGAAATTTTTTGTGAAATAACTGTCCGTTATTCGGAGTGTCCGTTATTCAGAGTTAATTACGTGGAATGGTCTATATTGAGGGACTGGGACTTGCAAAAATGTCCGTTAATTAGAGGTGTCCGTTATTCGGGAGTGTCCGTTAAGGGAGGTTTCACTGTAGTAATATCCAAGAAAATTTTTCTTGATGCATTTCAGTCATTGTGATAAAATTAATGTATTTCATTCTTTCTAATTTGTTTCATAAGGATTCTCGAGTACAGATTGTAAACATGTTCAGTATTTAGGGCTATTAATTGAAGGGGATTAAAAAAAATAAAATTCTAAATATTGGGTTCACATTAGTGTTCAGATAGTCCACTGTATTTCTTTACATGCTTTGCTTCAAATTTGGTTGATAGTGTAAAATGAAAAGTTTTTTGCACACATTTATCATAAGCTGCTTATATACCTGTCAACTCTACAGTTCTTAATGGAGATTCTTGGATTTTGAGCATTTCTCTCATTTGTTTATATCATAATCATCCAGAGTGAGAGGAGGAAAGCATCTAAGCCACAGAACAGTAAGATATCCTGCTGTTGCTCTGAGGTGGTGCTATGATATAAAGAACTTCATTTTACTTTTGCTTTCATGGATAATTTTTTCCTGAATAACATTCAAACATAAAATTGCTGATCATCACAATAGTCTATTGAATTACTTTCTCAGCATGTGGACACTTAGGAGTTTAGCAGCCAAGTATAGTTTAATGCTTAAATAGTGCACAAAAAATTTGATTTGTTAGCTGAAATGATGTTAGCTTTGAGCTTTCTTGCATATAGTTTTCGCCTTCTGAACAAGTTTCTAGATATATGCTGAACTTTGAGTTAGACTTTATAGCCCCAACTTTGAATCATCAACTTCATACTAATTTAGCTTTTAAACTAAAAATTAAAGTCCTGAAAAGCTTCAAAAAATCATAAGCTATAATTAAAAAAAAGAACTTTATGTAAATTCACACAAATTAACGGAACTGCATATACGTGTTTCGGAGTTATGAGTAACCCTTTTTTCAATGCAAAAAGATTGAACTTACAATTTTAACTAATAATTGAATTACAGAAAAAGTAAAGATGGGTTTCAAAACCAAATTTTCTGCCGTTTATGCGTTACTTTATTTGTGTGGAATGTGAAACACTTGCTAGTTTTCAGTGTTTAATCTCAAAAGTCAGGCTTTTTAAAAGTTTTATACATGAGTTCAATATTAATATAATTTCAAATCTCTTTTGTCTAGTTTTAGAAGTTGAGCTAGAAGTGAAAAGAAAAATCTTATTTTCTTGTCTGTTTTGTGTTAGTAACTTAGCATGATTTTTGTAAATTGCTTTTTCTCGAAGATTAAAAATGCATTAAAATATTTTATTTAATTACTTTGCAGATGCTTTGACAACTTCCACATTATGGGCTGGAACAAATGCCGGTGCAATTTACGTGTTTACCGTTTCACTACCAAAAGAAAATCGAGAAACTGAAGCAGTGACTTGTCAGTTAGGTATGATAATCTTAATTGTGCTTAGATGCTGTGATATGTGAACAAGAATTCAAGAAAAGAATTAGCTTTTTTTTTTTCAATTATGTAATCTTTCCCTCCCTTTAGGCAAGTTTTTTTTATAAATCTTATCTTGGAATATATTAAGAATTTCCTCGAAATGTTAAGGAATTAGTTTAAGTTCTATCCCCGTATTTTTTCCGACTTACAACACTCGGATCTTGATCAACTTTCAAAAATGTCGGCAGATCATATCTAAGACAATGGTTTCTAAATCTCAAAATGTTTGTCACTGAAATTTTCATGTTTATCTAAATATGAACCCTAATGAAATTTTTTGCCCTTTGGTAAACTCGTATCTTTAATCAGAGTGCTCCTATTAAAATCTAAAAAATCATTTCGATCAAGAGAACAGCATAATGTCTACCAATTTCTGTTTGGCAATTAGTGAAGAGAATTTAAGTTTTTAAATTTAGTGGTGCATGACCTTGATTGTTATTATTTTTTCTTAGTTTTCAAGGTGCTAAATGTATAATAGCTCTGCTTCTAGATTTTTTTATTGATAGCAATACAGTTGTACTGTGTATAAAATATCTAAATACAAGGTTTTCAATTAAAAAATAACTTCTATTATTAAATTAAAAAGGAAAACCCACAGCAAATGCAGTGTCTTAAATGAAAAATTTTTGCTGCAGTTTAAATGTTACTTTAAAGTAAGCTGCTTAATATTTGCATCTGTTAATAATTTGTAATTTTATGCATGCAGGTAAAGAGATTCAGTTGAAGCATAGGGCCCCAGTAATAGCTATTCAAATCCTTGATGGCCTAGGCCATCCTCTGCCTGAGCCATATGAAGTTGAAAATGAGAGAGCCAAGGCAGCTGATCTTAATGGAAGCCATAGGGTTATCATTTGTTCTGAAGAACAGTTCAAAGTAAGTGGATTAATTTGTTTTGAAAAAATAAACAGATCATAATGCAATTAGTAATTTTACTGTAACTAGAGCAATCTATATAAACAAAACAAAAAATGTGTGTGCTGTGTGTATGTTCCCTATACAAATCAACAGTTTACACGTCAGATGTCCTCCAAATTTGGCAGGGAGGTACTTGAACACCCGAGAAGGAACGTAGGGACTGGGGGGGGGGGGGTCGAATGCCAAAAAAGTACAGTACCGTTCAAATTTTAAGGCCCTTAAATGGCCAGTTCGATCGAATATCCGACCAGTTCGATTTCGGCGCCATTCGAAAGCCCACACAAAATACCCATTTAGTTCATCTACTTCCTTTGATTTTCAAAAGAAAAGGCTGTAAAATCACCGGAAAAAAAATTAAAGCACTGCTAAGCCTAATAGAACAAAAATTTTAAATCTGAAAATTATAGTTTGTGCAATCTCATTTTAAATTAGCGTTCAGAAGGTTGCTACTTTTTTCCTCAGACTAAAATTTTGTTTTGAGATAAAAAATTTCCCCTTTTATTTGGCGATTTATCTTTCTTTTTTGAGCAATCACGATTGCTTATTCGCAACTCCAACGAACTATAGGGGGCACTGAAGTCACTGTCTAATGGCGGAATTGAAAACTAAAACAAACGCACATGGTAACGAAGAAAATACTAAAAGTGTTGTGATTTTTGTTCGTACGTATGATTGTTTCGCTTTATTCTTTTTAAATTAATTTTCAAAGTCTTGTTGATATTCTGACCCACGTAGAAAGAAATGAGAATTCAAGAAGCATTACTAAACGTCAAACATTAATGCAAAGTACGTAGTTCGTGAAAATGGCTGCTTAGAACTACGATGTTGAATTCGATATTTATCAATTCTTGATAAAACTAAATAATAATTGTGGCCTGACAAGAATAACAATTAATGCTAGAAAATTTAATATGACATTACAAATTATTACCAAAAGAAGATGATACTTCTTTGCTTTGCTTTGGCTAGCGCTTGTTTTCCATTTGTAGCCGAGTTATTTCTCTTGAATTCCCGAATCGGTTAATTTAAAAATTTTCTGTTTCAATTTTTCTAATTTCTGAGTTACGATTTGTGTCATGTTATGCAAATCATCAACGAAATTCTCACGGATATATGGTAGTTTTCTTTTCAGTTGATTGACAATTATTTCTTTTTACTTATCGAATTCTGTAATCTTACTACCATTTTATTCCACTCATGATAAAAATTGAAAATGGTTTAACTAAAAACGCGAAATCTCGCCAAGGCTACTTTGCTCGCACAATGCCAAAATTATAACCCTAAACAAATTTGGCGAAACCTTTCAGCTGAGAATAAAAGGAATAAAGTAAATTCTTTCTCGGTTATTCATTTTGTTCTACGATAATATATTCAAGAAAATATTTTGCATACTGTCCATTCAAACTAAATGCTGCTGTAAAATATGGTAAGTTTAATTAATTTAAGATTAAACTCCCATATTCTTACAAATTCATACAAAACAATAAAATTTTTTACCTTGTATAACGTTATCCAAGTTTGTTAATCCAGTATTTTTGCTTTTACCAATTATTAAGGAAATAATGAAAACTAACATTATTTTGAGAAGCTCGAATACTACTAAGTGACGAATTAATTTGTGTAGCTGAAAGCAAACTAAGACACATCGATTGCGTTAATAAATACTCAGAACAAACTGCCTGTGTTTACGTCAACAGACACACATGGAACGCAATGTGGCAGAGTTTTAGTTGCATTCGCAGTTTTATAAATCACCGCAAGGTAGCGTATTCGAGCGCTGGAGTTCCGAATTGTTCTCATTTGATCGTTTTTGGTGTCCGTGCCTTTTTCAACTTGGACCAGAAGCCTTTGTAGCACCACCGTCCTCTCCTGGCGGCGCAGCTGCTCCGGTTTTGAGCTATCCGATCTCCTGGTCGGAGGCGTCCATGTCCTACACACACGCACGTTCACACGCATACACACACACGACTTCACACACATACACTCACACACGTCTACGTGCATACACACAGGTCTACTCACACACACAGCTACCCACACGTTACCGCCCAAAGGAGGAGAGGCAGGCTTGGGGGGGGGGGGAGCCGTTTCTAGAAACAACTCCAATGAGTAGGGTCCTGTCTCAGTTCGTGATTGTGAAAAACATAATTTGGATTCAAAATTTCAGAATTCAAATTAATTTTTTCTTTTTTTTAAGGATTTTAGTTGTATTTATGGAGGGTTGCATTTAATTTTGTGGGGAACTCTTGATTTGCCATTTTCTTTCTTTGCAAATGATTATTTTGACGGGAAATTTTGTATTTCTTTCCTCTAATTGAAGCCCGATTGTTGAACATAGTGTTTGACAACTTTTATATTCGAGGTAGACCGGGCAATGCAGCTAGTAATTAATAAAGAGAAACTTAAAGAAATTTTCGTATATTCATGAGAGAAAAATTTATAAAGATTTTAAATAAATGCTTTGAAAATGATAAATGTTAGCTACCACAGCTTGGTTTTTAATTTTTGGTAAATATTGTATAGTAGTATTTTTGGCAACTTTAATTTGATCATTAAAGAATTTTATCCTGTTATTTCAAAGCATTGTTCCTTTTCTTTCTGTTTTATCTGTGTTTTTGGGGAACAGGATGACTTACGAAAAGAAATGTACTTCCTGTCCATGAAAAATAGGAGAGGGTCTATGTGTAGATGCTTTATATTTGAGGCTGCAGTAAATTAAAACTGGAATTGTGCTATTTATTATAGCATAGCCAAATAATTTTTGTAGTTATTTAAATTGCATACTTTCAATGTTGCTGGCAAAATCTAAAAAACAAACATTAGAAAGTAAATGAATTTTCGTATTGTTTACATGTTTAACGATCCAGTAATTATGTTACCAATATTGCTTGCAGTTTCAGTGACAATATTCCATAAAATGTTACATTCAGTTTGCAATTTAAGTTTTTCTCATATAATGATCTGCTTAACATTTTTTCTGTTAGGTGTTTACATTGCCAAGTTTGAAACCTTTCTGCAAGTTCAAATTAACTGCAAATGAAGGATCAAGAGTAAGGAAAGTAGCAATGATAAAATTCACTAGCAAAAATGGTAAGTTACAGTCGCAACTTTTTAATGCTGTGAAGCAAACCGTAATGAAAGTTAATTTGAAACATTTATTCAGTAGATATTTTTAAGAATCAAATTGCTTTGCTCTACTGTAAAAATCCCCTAAATTATTAGGGTGTAGGTTATTGAATGTTGGAGATTTCAAGGAGGGGGGGGGGGGGGGACAAAGAGATGAAAGTTACTGTAAAGTAACTGGTATTAAAACTTCAAAAAAAGTCTTCTGAATTTGTATTCTTTGAAAACAGAATACAGTAAAACCTGTTTACAACGATACTTTTGGGACCTAAAAAAATATTGTTATAGACAGGTTATTGTTATAGACAGGTTATCGTTATAGACAGTATAGTTATACACAGGTTTCACTGTATAGCTTTACTAAGGGTTTACCTTTTAAATAGCTTATATGCTATTAGTGCCCACGTTTCTAAAAGAAATATAAATTAGTTTGGATCAATTATTACTCTCCATGTTGAGCAGATGTGCATTTGTGTTCAGTTTGTCAAGCAAGTATATAATTAGTAGCTATTCTGGGTGCAATATAGAATTTTCATTGAGGATGAATCTAAATTCATTAGTTTCTTCCTAACTTAATGTCTCCTTGTAACAGTAGGAAAATTCTTTCTACATTTTAGAGAAGTAGGTTAAATTCTATTTTTAGTTCAAGCATTGCCTTCAGGATTTTTTCTGCCATATCTGGAATTTTTTTTCTTAAGGATTTCATATACTTTTCAAAAAGTTCTGCCCACCTCTCTATATGTTATGGGGAGAAAAAAGTTCATTGCTTATTTATATGATGAAAACATATTCTAAAAATTATCTGAAACATCCCAATATACTTTGCATGCATATAATTATTGGACAGATAAAAAGTAAGCATGATTTTGAAAAGTCTTACTTTAGAATTTTTTTTATAAATTTATCCCAAGATTAAATCATAGAATCTGAATATAAATTAACTACAAGAAAAAGTTTATAACTTGTTAATGAATTTATTTTTTAATTTTCAAAACAAAAAATAATTTAGTGTGAACTTTCAAACATGTTTTTAACTCCTGTTATTTTTCTTACAGATGAGAACCACACTGAAGATTGTATGACATGTTTGACAAATCAAGGTGAAATCAGCATTTTTACAGTCCCAGATCTCAGGAGGCAGCAAGTTCACAATGTATTGAAAAGGGAAGATATTAAGTAAGCCGCCAGTTTTTTAATAATTAGTTATTCTGATACATGTCTGAAGCATGTGAAGAGTTTAGTGTACCAGTAAAATTATGAAGCTAGTCTTTTGTGTCATTAGATTATTTCAGCTCATATTGCTCACGCCCAAATTTAATGTTTGAAAACTCTTTACACGAATATAATAAGGAATGGCTCAGATGAATATGTTGCATATTTTTGCTGTTTATAGTATTTTAATGGTGAAATCACTTTTATATATTATAGCTTAACATTTTACACACAATAAATTTTAAACCCAAAATGTAAAAGGTGTTCCAAAAATGACCGATACACTTGAAAAATCAAATACTAACCGGGCAGCGATAGAAATATGCAGTTTTTTGCATTATGCTTGGGACAATAAATTTTCAGACAGACTAACTTTCAAATTTAGTTACTATGTTCCTCAATAGATGGCGCTGCAGTTATTTTGAAAGGTATAAAAGAAAAAGAAGTTTGTATGATCGCCAAAATGACCCGTATATTTGAAAAATCAATAACTAAACAGGCAGCATTGATTTTTTTAATTTACCGGTCATTTTGATGATCGTAGACTTATCTTTTATCCCTTTTAAAATGCCTACAGCGCCATCTGTTGAGGAACATTGTAATTAAATTTGAAAGTTAGTCTGTCTGAAAATTTGCTGTTGTCCCAAGCATAATGCAACAAAATGTATATTTCTATCGCTGCCCAGTTAGTATTTATTGATTTTTTTCAAATGTATGTCTTTTTTGGAACATGCTGTATCAAAATGAATTTGATTAGATAACTAAGCAGTTAATTCGTTCCGTTATAGGTGTGAGGTTTAATGATCAAAATTTAGGAACATTTGAATTTTAAATGTTTTCAGTGTTTTAGATTTGCTTTATTTTTCAACTAGTTAACAAGTTTTTATTTTCCTCCATTTTCCAACAATGTAGGTTTATGGATGTTAATTTTTATAGTTTTGTCCAGCATAAAATTTCAATTTAAAATTTCTTTTATAAATTACAGTGGCATTTCGAGTGTTGTCTTCACAAAAACAGGACAAGCATTCTATTTACATTCTCCGTGTGAATTCCAACGGTTCACTTTGTCTGCTCGCGACATCTTAGAAGTGAAAGCGAAGATCGAACTTCCTGAAGGATCGAGGCCTCCTCTTGCTGTAACAGAAAATGAAAAGGTAGAAGAGCAAAAGGAAGAAACTGTGGTTGCCAATAATATTGAAGAAAGTGCAGAGAAAGCTATTGATGTTTCTGAAGAGGCAGCTGGAGATAAGTAAGATAGTTTTGTTCTATCTTTATTCGAAAACTTACTTTCAAATCTAGAGTGCTCGGGAAAAAGAGTATAAGTCAAATTGAGTAAAATCAGGTTATTTCATATTTATACTATATGGACCTTATCTTTCATTGCGGTTCAGATAGTAAATGTCAATTCGTTTTAATTCTTTGTGAAAGCAATATAGTATAAAGCAGGTAAGTCATTTTTGCTAAAGGGAAAAAGAGTAAGTCGAACTGTACTGTTAAGAGCGTTCATCAGTATTTTTGACTTATACTCTTTTGCCCGAGCACCCTAGAAATATTTTTGCAGAAAGTGAAAATAGCTCTTTTTTAAATTTTAACGCGCCCAAAACTGTCAAGTTTGACCTCAACTTTTGAAGTTGAATGTTTGGTTCTTGTGTTGGGCTGTTGTGCATGAGAACTTAACATTGTCATTTTTATTTCCTACTTTTTTGAAAATCTTTATTTTTTCAATTAAGATATTATTTAATTATGCTTACTAGTTTAAGTGTCATAGGATTTTGTCTTTTGTGTAAGTTAAATTGAAAGAAAAGACTTAAAACTGGATTTCAAGCTTGTATTTTATCCTTCTCCAAATGTTCATGAATATTTTTTAGACAACCCCAAAGTTTGATACTTTAGTTATGTATCTTAACTTTTGCTGAATGAGATGGGCTTTACAAAAACACCTTAGAAAAGAATTCATCTTTTTGTGCATAAAAGTGTTAACTGTAAAAAGCAAACTTTTCTTTTGTCCACAACATTAACTAAGTTAATAGATTGATTGCTCAGTCTGTTATGAATATACAGTCTGAAAATTTCCATGTAAAATGAGCTGCAGTTTTATCTTTTAAGACTAATTATTGGAATGTAAATCTATAGTTTTGTAGCTTTCGATCTTTTATTTGAACAATGAGTAACAGTTAACACTTGGTTTCCCATAGAATAACTTCCAGTTTGTCTATGTTTGTGTGCTTTCGTACTAAATAACTTTTCTCAACTTTACCTATTTAGAGATAATTAAATAATATTTGTTCTGTTTGTGCTTATGATCTGCCTGCAAGAAATTGCTCGTTAATAAAGCTTTTTGTTTATGGTTTTACTATTTTAACGTTCTGCTAATTGTCCTTTTTTATTTTTTCCCCTTCGTAGATAGATTTAGTATTGTTTGTGGTTAAACATACTCTAAATCATAAACTTTTATGGAAATTATATTTTTATTTTTATATAGGAAGTTTCTTACAGATTAAGAGCAATTGAATAAGATAAACCCTTTGCCTTATGATTCAGTTTTTTATTTTTTTAAAATAAAGATGCAGGCTTAGTTTTTTTAAAATTAGGTATGAATAATTAGAGCATAAAGGAGAAGCATGCACTGTTCTAGTAGTTAAAGTCATGTTACATTATAACTGCACTCAAAATTTTTAACTTACTGAATTAACCAGATTTAAAGTTTTGAAAAGTTTAACTTAACCTTTGCATCTATTGATGGGTATAATTTAATTTATAGACCTAAAGATGATGAGAAAATGGATACCTCTGAAAAACTCGAAACAAATGTATCCCAAGACGAGAGCAAAGGCGAATTAGATGTAACTGTTGACAGTGTAAAAGATCACTTGGCGTAAGAATTTTTCTTTTATAGTTATTTATATTCAGTTTTCTCAGACTCTTTAAAATTTGACAAACCCTACTTTAAAAGTGGAATTTTTGTATTCAGTTAGCGAAGTTTTCAGTCTAATGTGTAATATGTGGCGGGATCTTTTTTCTTACTTCATTTTATTGTGCTTAAACATTCCCATGTATTTTTCTTTGCTACTTTCTCAAGTTCTGCTATGTGAACTGTTAAGTTTATCTACAATCAAGAGAAATTAAATCTTAATCTAAGGCTCATTTAAAAAAATGTAAGTTTTTGTAAAAATACTGTTCCTATGGTACTTAATGCACACTTTAAAAAGATGCATTTGTACTTGAAATAAATGTTTTACAAATAAGAGCTAAACCTTTTTGTCTAGATTTATTCTTTGAGCAGTTTTCAAAAACTATTTTCAGTTAGAATTCTCAATGTTAATCATAAAAAGTACTGTTTTTGTGCTATTATTAGATGTAACAATTCTTTAATACCATAATTCTGTTTTGAATGTTTCTCTAATATATTCTCTTCCACAATTTTGCTAAGAATGTTTGTCAAACCTGCAGCTTTGTAGTCAAATGTCTTAGGAAAACCAAAGTTAAAAAAATGAATCACTGACTATATAGATAATATCTAATACAATGCTCTCTAAGAGCATTGTATTAGACATGTTATCTATGCTCTATATAACACTGAATATCATATTTGAAATATTTTTGTGCCAATAGTTCTATTCATTTATGTAACTATTGAAATCTTATTTTCAGGAATCTTTGTACAGAAGGTTTAACTACTGTGGTTGAAAAAGCTGAATCTTCTAAGGTTGTTCAAGAAACTGTTACTAAAGTTTCCTCAGTTGTCGTCTCAACAAAAGAAACTATTGTGAATGCTAAGGAGTCTGTTGTGAGTACATCGGAAAATGCTAAAGAAACCATTATTAATTCTACAGAAAATGCAAGAGAAGCATTTCTGAATGCTACAGAAAATGCTAAAGGAATGTTTACGAGCGCCAAAAGCAGTGCTAAAGAAACCATAATCAGCACAAAAGAGACTGTTGTCAATTCAACATCAAATGGTATGTAATGTGTTAAATATTTTAAAAGCTTCTCATTGTTTTAGATTTGAACTACTTAGATTTAAACATGCTTTAAATGTGCGTGGAGTTACAAATATACTGCTAGCAATTGTTTAAAACGAAGGATAAGGCTTCTCAATCTTTGTCATTTGTGAATTAAATATAAATGTTGATAACTAAACATGATTAGATTAAATTTTTAAAAATATTAATGAGCAATAGCTCTATTATATCTTAATATGTTATAGTTTTTAGAAATCTAGTGAATTCTGCATAATTTTGCTTGGCATTAATCTTTTGGCATGGGTGAAAGTCATCCAAAGTAGTAAATTGGTTGAAGCTCTTCCTACTCTTCAGTACATATTTTATGCATTATGTAGTTTTCAGTGTAAAAAAAATGTTGTTCCTTGGTGTTACTCAGCATCTAATGTGGTAGCTGAAAGCTTGAGAAGTAGATTAAGTACTAAATTCTATAGGAATAACTTCTTTTAACCCATCACAAAGATTATCACAAACATCTAAGGTCAGCATAAGTTCTTTATGGCTATTCCTCAGTATAACATCTTAAATGAAGTGGCTGCCGCTAGGTAGGTTCTTGAAAATCTCTATATTTTAA
Organism: Uloborus diversus; assembly: GCF_026930045.1. NCBI lineage: Eukaryota > Metazoa > Arthropoda > Arachnida > Araneae > Uloboridae > Uloborus > Uloborus diversus. The sequence goes on from NC_072738.1 coordinate 34,687,685, forward strand.
AAAGCACCGCTCCATATAATCCTCTATAATGTTGAAGTTTGATAGTCTGTATTAAAACAAAGTTTTGAAAAGATCAATCTACTGTAGCACAAATTGAAATCCTAACAAATTTCATATGCCTTAAAGGGATAGTGATTGTAAAGTTATAACTTTAAGTGAGTTTTAAGTTGGTCTAGGGGTTTGATCCTTAATTTGTTTTGAAAAAGTGTAGGTTTGTACTTAATCGACAAAAGGATTAGTTCTGAAGCAGACTCCTTTTTAGTTTTATTAAGGACTAACTTTCTGCTTTATGTTTAACTAGTGGCACCCGCACGGCTTCGCCTGTAATAGAAAAATTAAAGGTCTTTTGGTTTGCCTGTATATTTACAAATAATGTATGGTGAATTTTCTCGCCAATTGGCTTGTACCGACGTTACGGTTCCACGTTATGATAATTTCGTATCTCGCCAATTGGCTTGTGCCCATGTTACGGTTCCACGTTATGATGATTTCGTAATTTATGATAGTTTTTTTCTTAAAATTGGAATAAAAAAAGAACCACATCGAATTTTCGAAAAATCGCTTCGAGGTGCACACCCCCAGGCTACATACTAACTTTGTGCCAAATTTCATGAAAATCGCCCGAACGGTTTAGGCGCTATGCGCATCACAGACATCCAGACATCCTCCGGACAGAGAGACTTTCTACTTTATTATTAGTAAGGATAAATATCTAAATTGATAAACATAACTACTTACATAAATTATATTGAACATTTAAAATGAAATTCATTTGACAACTCAATATTCTTTTTCAGAATAAAGCTCCCACTGCAAATCTGGAGGAATTTAACTGTGTGGATGAAGATGGTGCTTAAAAAGTGCTGTGAATGAACCGATTTAAACATGCATTGTATTTTCCATCCAGATTGCCTTGTTATCCTCGGCAATTGAAATTTACTGTGCTCAATGGGAACGATTGTGATAATTGTGCGGGAATGTGGATTTATATATTTTTATACCTAGTATTGTGTAGTCCTCAGTGTTGGGCGATTGTTTTGCATTGTGAGGAGTTTTTAAAAATGTTTTTGCATTTTTAATCCTTTCACATGCTAAATCTTTACATTCAAAGCAAATATCTTCTGAAGCCAGCTTTCAGAACTAATTTGCAGCTTTATCGTCTACATCCGTTGGTCGGTGCGGTTTTAAAAAAACTCCCACTGAGCCACTTTTCATAATTTATGATCGTTCAGCAGCTGTCCTATTTTAAAGTTGTGCTTATATTTCGATTTTTATCCTTCATTTTTAATGAAATACTTCGAATTTATGTATGTTTGTCAGTTTTGTAATGAATTAGTTTCTATTGTTACATTAAATTCTTTTCACTGGTGGTGGATTACCAGTGAGATTTTAAATAACTAATTTGGAATTTGGAAAAGTATTATACAATCAAAATTTTATGTGCCTTAACCCTCCTCACTTCAAAAAAAGGCACTCCAGGGTCTATTTTATAAAAATCTTGGTGTTAACTGATTTTATACCTTTATGCTCTTGTAAATTTAAATTTAGATGAATTAACTTGTTATCATGGAAGTTTAGATTATTGGATTTAAAGTATATTTCATGAATTATTAGCCCTGTACTGTTTGTTTAGAGCATTTTCAAACTTTGTTAACATGCAAATTGGCCTTAATGATTATTGCGTCCATATTTCATATTTTTTGTAAAAATGCATTTGTTTTGTTTAAGATGCAATTGAAGTTACTGAATTTTTAATTTGTAATATAAGACATAATAAATTTTGTGGCATCTAACCATCTGTGTAACTTTTATTGGTTTTAAAATTTAGATGGTCTGTTTTAAAAACTGAAGTTTAGGTAAAAGGAATCAATATATTGACAAATTTCAATCGAGAAAAATACTGAGATATATATACATCAAATCTGTTTAAATAAATACAGGTTCAGATTAAGTACCCGGACGTCCAAACAAGAGTTATGCTTATTGACAAGTAATGTATGCTGTTCATCGTTCTGAATTCTTTTCTTTCAAGGATAAAAATCCAAGGTGGTTTTAGATATTTTATCTGCAAAACTCGAAGTAATTTATGTATGTTAAGTACAATTACATATTTAAATGGTTTTCATACGATCAAATGAAACATCTCCATTTTTGGCAAGTAAGTTCCACTTGGATAAATCGAATAACTTTCAAGGTGCAAAACTTTGAGTAGTTTTGCACATGGTTCGTACAAACTGCGAGATTTTAAAGACAAACAATAATATAACTGTTTTGCTGTTAACATATAAATATTTCATTCTTATTAGGCTTATAACACAAAATAAATTGAGCAAAATACAAAGCTATTTTTCAGTTTCGTCGATCGGCATACAATAGAATGCATACTAACAAACTTCCATCGATCATACTCCAATGTCAATAATCGTCGGTTTTTCTTTCGCATATCAAAGGATGCTTACATTAAAAATATATTTTGGGAACTATATTTTGGAGTTAATACATCACATCAAAATAACAATCCAATGCCGTTTTTGGAAACTTATTCGTTTAAAGTCTTGTGTACTTCCATCTTGGGAATGACCAAATATGGCGGCTACGCCGAACAATAAAATATTTTTTTGAATTTGAAGCATGAAGACAAATTAAAAATAATAAATATTCATGAAACTAAGTTTTTAGCACATTTGCGTCCAAAGCATAAGCAATGAGGATAAGATTAAATTTTAGGAACAAAATTTTTTATTTCTTAAGAAATTATTTTTAAAAAAACTTTGCAGCACATTTTGTATTATTTTCATTAATTTACAATTAAAGATAACATCCAATTCTGCTTTGTTTTTGGAAACTTTGACATTTAAGGATCGTGTCTACTTCAGTCTGTTGCATGACCAAAACTGGCGACTACGTTTCACACGAAGCTGAAAAGACTTTCCGATCAAAGAACTACTTTCCCAAATTGGCCCTATCTTCAGGCTTGTGCTGCCGAAGCAGAAAATGGTCTTCTCCCCTGTTGAGTGTGCATAATTCCTGTTCACCGAAGAAATTTTTCTTGGGAACTATTGAGGGTCAAAAATGACGCCCACAGAAGTTTTTTGGTAGCCACTTTTTATCGCCAGCGTCATTTTGCCTCAAAATTTTTACATTTTCAGGAAATATCGACAAAAATGAAGATTAGATCTCATAGAACAAAATTACCTAGGAAAAAATTTAAATTTTTTTGGGGGGGAAGGGGGCAAATTTGAAAAATTCTGATTCCCCCCCCCCACATTGTTAACTATGTCACCATTGTTAACACCGACAATTCCAGATTTTCCCCGGAGCATACGTACCCTGCTAAATGTCATGTCATCAATCACTGGTAACCTAGTCATCGCCACCCTCCCCTCATGTTCTGACAACGCCTATCTCTCACATTTCCTAAAGTTTGAAGCAGTGACTGCTGCCTAAATTATTCTTTACAGTTCGTAATCCTTATAAATAACTTAATTGTTAGTTTCATTTTTTCAAATTGCCATTAGCTAAAATGTCTGGCATTGTTTCATTTAGTTCAAAGGTATGTTTTCCAGGTATTTAGTTGTCAAAATGGTCTGTTGCTATTAATTTTTACTATTTTGTGCTCTAAACAGGAAAAGTTCCTTTGCTTGCTGCCTGCGGTATAGCAAGAGTAAACACTGTTCCAGAGTTTTATTAAAATTTGTTATTTGTTTTAAAAGCTTGCAGAAAAAAATGAAGCTGCAAGTGATATTTCAGGGCTAGAGCACACAAAGTTGGAGCTTAAAAAAAAATATATATATATAAACCAAAAATGATCAAAGTATATATTTCTTGAATATAAAAATAAGCACTTTTAAGCCAGTTTTTTTATTTTTTAGAAAGACTGTTAAGGGGCCAAATTTTGTTTCTTTTTACAGAACATACAAAAGTAGCAAGCCTTTTTAAAAATAAGTTGTCTAGATTTTCACTTTTCCGACTAGTAAGACAACTCTCATGAATAATTTTTCTTGGGTCTTATTTATTCTAATTAAGTACTGGGGGAAAAAAAAAAACTTTCTGTAGAAGTTTTTAAAAAAAAGTGAAAAGGCCTAATGTTACGATTATTTTCAGCTGTTTGAAAGAAGCCAAGTTTAACTGACACTGTGCATTTGACCTAAAAAAAAAAGTATATTGATTTAATGTCGAATATTGAAACTTCTGTTTTGGATAGATAATAATTTCATACCGTTCGCTGCTAAAAAAGATTTTCATTCAGTAAGAGTTTGATTAGTTCAAATTGCTACTAATCAAAGGTACATACAAGGCAGATAGCAAACATTATAGTTGGAGCAATTTAACCTGGCAGCGTCGTAATGATATGATTTAGATTTGTATAGCCTTTACAAGTAGTTGCCTAGTTAGGTTTGCCCCAACTAAAGTTTGTGAAAGGATTTTAGTACAAAATAAGGCACTTGTAAAATACAGTGAAACCTCAATAAGTAGTCGACTGGTTTAGTGGTCACTCCGTTTTAGTGGTCGTTTTTCTTTGGTTCCGAAAAGGTTTCATTCACAGTAATGTAAGATGATCCTCCTTTACTGGTCAGCAAATTTAATTTAACCCGGTTAACTAGTCACTCAAAAACTGTTTTCTAAAATTCATTTTCCTTATCGGATCTTAGAAAATAGTGTCAAACTTAGTTGAAAGACTGTTTTGATAGTCATTTTTCCTTGAAATCTCGATCCTCGGTTCTGGTCATTCAAAGCATACTTCTTGCTGTGACTCTGCCAAGTGTCAAGAGTATGAATCAAACTCCTTTCAGCAAGACATACAAAATCTAATACCTGGAGAAAGTTAGTCAGTATTTAACATCCGTTCAAGGAACTACAAACACAGGAATTTAAAGCTTGATGTATGTTAGAAGAAATCGTTCTTTTCCGTAAGCAATAACTTTATCAGTCAACATTGAAAGATTGTATTAATGTACCGTAACTACATTAAAATAAGTTGATATTTAGTAATGTATAAGTAAGAGAAAATAAAACAAAGTAACTATCATTAGTATTTCCCCCTCTTTTTAATATTTCCACTAATTTATAGACATTGATTACATAAGCTATTGTTTTTCTCACAGAATTCTACTGCTACTCATGAATATTTGTAAGGCTTTTTTTTTCTTCCTTAATTTCCCACTCCACATAAGTAGTCACTCCGCATAAGTGGTCAAAAGTTTTTGGTCCCTTGAGTGACGACTTAACGAGGTTTTACTGTAGTTTAAATTTTTACCAAAGACAACTGGTAAATAAGAGTCAGAGAACGGGGAGTCATCAGTTTATCCAGTTTTCATAAAAAAAATCTCAAACTAATCTTCTCTTTAAAGTTGATTCAATTATTTTCTCCCATATTTGTCACTCTTATTAACAGCATCCTTTTATGCCTTCTAACTTGGCAAAGAGAGCGAACTTGTGAGAATCATGCATACATTTTTAAAACAAGTCCATTATGCCACTTAGAACCACTGGTTTATTAGCTAACAAATTGAATTAAAAACACTTTCTGAAGTCTGAAACAGTCCTATGTTCGATTTATATTTTCACACTTTAACTAGTTCATTTTACAAAGGGTTTATGCAACAGTCTCAATCGATTTTGGTGTATATTAGTTATGATTGACCGAGATGGTCAAGCTACAAAGGTTTTATTTCTCTGTGTAATGTGGGCTACAACATATGACAAAAGCAGTCTACTTCGACTAGTGAACTACTTAGAAGTGTGGTCAATTTTTTACAGGTTTTTCTGTAGCTATATTTCCTACCACAGGTTGAGATCTGGCTTTTTAGAGAATGACTGCGTGAAAAAGGCAATGCTTTTGAAAATTTCTTTGGGCAGTAGTTTGCAATTATTTTTTCCTTAATGGCGAAATTTTTCATAAACTTAAATAGGAGTTTTTGACAACTATTTACCAACAATGGTTGTTAAGTATCATGAGTCGATTGCCATGTATTTTTAGCGCTTATTTCGAAACACGTGAGGGATGTAAAGGAAAAGGAGACTGATCCCTGAAAAACCAAAAAAAAAAAGTTACAAAACAAATGTTTTTTTTTGTACTTTATTTTTTATGGGGTGCTTCTCGCCACCACACACCACTTTCAGTCTTCGCTCAACGTTAATAATCATGTAACATATTTGGTTTTATTTCCATACTAGAAAACCTAATATTTTGTAGTAAGTTACCGCCCTTATTGACCAGGACTAAGGCAGAAATACTTAAAATACACCACCAGCTCAGTTATTCCATCTGAGGACTGCAGTTTCGTGCTTTTTAGCATTCATCAGCCCAGAATAGGAATCACATGAGATACAGATCGGGAGAGTGCACTGCGCCAGAACTAAGGTTCTTTTACGCAGTATGAATGAGGAGAAATGATCAGTAATCGAGCTGGCGTGAAGGGGCAGTGTGAGGGAAATCACATGAGCTGGAGGCGAAAAACTTCTTAAGGAAGCCAAGAGAGCCAAACAAACTGGTAGCTAATGTAGAATTAGCACACCAGTTTCACCTTATTTCTGCCTTAGCCCTGGTCAATAAGGGCGGTAACTTACTACAAAATACCATGCTTTGCCATCAATCTTTGATTTGAACCGCACCATTGTTAAGATCACTCATCTGGTGTGCTAATTCTACATTAGCTACCAGTTTGTTCGGCTCTCTTGGCTTTCTTAAGAGGTTTCTCGCCTCCAGCTCATGTGATTCCTATTCCGGGCTGATGAGTGCTAAAAAGCATGAAACTGCAGTCCTCGGATGGAATAACTGAGCTGGTGGTGTATTTTAAGTAGAAAACCTCCTGTCAAGGTATGAAGGGTGAAAATTTTTTCTACATTTAAACGAAGCAATACTAGAGGGGAAACTCTTACTGCCTTTTAAAAGAGGAAGAATCTCCTACTATGCTATGTTTGGTTGCAATTACAGTGGAATCTCGCTAACTCGAAGTTTATAACACGAATACAGTAGAGTCTCAAAAATCTGAGTCTTGAAAGTTCGAGGTTCCGCTTACTCCGAGGTGCTTCATTCATATTTTAAATTTAATTTTTTAGTTGCACAAAAAATATTTTCATTAAAATCTGAAAATAGTAATTTTGCTTCTGTAAAACTAATTAACTTCCAACAGGAAATAAGTAAAAGACATAGAGAAGTTTGTTTCAACAACTCCTAAAGAGATGAAATATTCGACTAAAAGATATGTATTACGACTACAAAATATGTATTCAAAGATGCCTTGGAGATAATAACTTGATACGCAAAATTGACATTGATTTTCGACAAAGGTGTTAAAATCCCTTTTGGAGTATCTGATTGCAATAAAAAAAGTAGGTGCACAACTCGACACCACATGAGTTTCAAAAAGGAAAATTTTCACAACTAACCGTTTTTATGCAAGATACATCTTGTACATACGCGCTCTGATAGATACAGAAAACTCGTCGAAATGGTATCGGTCGCAGACAAAATGCATGTTTTGGTTGCTTAAAACAGTGCACATAAGCACTGATATCATGAAAAACTAAAATCATAATTCATTTAGATGCAATTAAAGCGTAAATTTGTTTAAATTTTAGTAATAGATTTTGCGTGAAGAAAATACTTCTTTTTCTTTGCACAATAAAGTTAAAATGTGTACCTCCTATGTCGTCCAAATAGTGTCAATTTTCAATCTGGAAGAATTTTTCGGATAATCCGAACTTTCAGTAATCCGAGGTGACATGAGTCCCAATTAACTCGGATTTTCTAGACTGTACTGTATTCCTTTATCTTGGAAGTTTTCATCAAGCCCCTAACTCTTGAGACTTCACAATAGAGAAGCTTCACATATCTCAAACTACCAATAATACAAAGGTTTTAGCTGGTCCCTTGGGACTTCGAGTTATTGAGAGTTGACGGCATTTTCTGGGCTTTACTTAGTGTGAGAAACGTTTTACAACTCGCACAGAAAATGACCAAGCTTTGCAAATACTTGTATCCAAATCATGTAAAAAACATACTGATGAGAAACGGGAAATATGAAACAGCAAGAGAGTTCTATATAATCTTTGATAGATCGAAGAAATTAAATATTGTACATGATTTGATTTCAAAAAGAAGGGGAGTGGTATGTGAAGACAGAAATAACCTTATTTAAAAATGAGAATAATCATTTCTGTAGTAGAGGTGAAAAAAAAATTTTTTTAATGAATTTATTCAATATCTGGACACCTCTCGTAAGTTATTATGGGTTTTTTTTATTTGTTTTGTATTAGAAAAAAGTATTTTTCTATCACTTTTAATATTAATCAAGACCTACAGATCCTTAGAAATAAGTAAATAAATACTACTAAGAGGGAAGAATGTTCAGTTATGATATAATAGATGCTACTTTTTGGAACTAAATTCATACAGCAATGATTTGTTACATGGTAGATGCTGATTGTTTAGTAAATAAAAACTTATTACAAAGATCACACACAGTAAAATTTTTACCTTTCAAAAATAAATATATTAAGTACGATTAATTTAGTGTTTCTTCTCTAGAATTGTTTTCATTTTAAAGTACGTAGTTGGGGAAAATACCTTTGTCACTATGCTGGTTTTACCAAGGCATTCACTGCATCTCCTACTTAAACTATAGTCAAATCAACTTTGTAGCATTTTCATTATTTTTCAATAGAGTTACTAGATCTTTTTCAAGATAAAGGGTTATCAATTTGTTACAATAGCACACACTACTTTGATCTATATGCATCCCACTGTAACTGTGAGGAATAATCTATTAAAATGCTTTCAGGAAAAAGATATTTTTAGAACAATTTTTGAATTTTGCAAATGTTTAATAAAATATGCGAAGACAATCATTTATAATTCATGTTTAATATAATGACAATTGATAATCATGTTTAATTCAATGAAGCAAAAATTTTATGTGGAACTCTACAAACAAAGATAACTTTTTAGTAAGCTACCGCCCTATAGCCAGGGTTAAGGCAGAAATACATGAAATACACCGCCAGCTCAGTCATTCAGGCCGAGGACTGCAGTTTCGTACTTATTAGCACTCATCAGCCCGGCATAGGAAGTGACTGAGCTGGAGGTGGAAAACCTGATAATGAAGGTATTTTCAGTTCTTACTGAAAAAATACCATGCCTCGCCTGCAATCTTCCGAGTTGAACTGAATCATTGCTTCAGTCACTCGTCTGATCAGTGCTAATTCTATACTAGCTACCAGTTTGTTTGGCACTCTTGGCTTCCTAGAGAGGTTTTCCAACTCCAGCTCAGTCACTTCCTATGCCGGGCTGATGAGTGCTAATAAGCACGGAACTGCAGTTCTCGGCTGAAATGACCGAGCTGGCAGTGTATTTCAAGGATAACTTCATTTAATTTTAGTCAAACAAGATAAAGTATCATAAGAAGTACGCCGTTCACTTCAAAATATTTATTCTTTGTTTATTGAAAGAATTTTATGATAAAACAGCATGCAAAAGCAATTACAAAATTTAAATTTTAACTTATGTGCTTCAAAAAATGTATCTGATGCTGATTGCTAAAAATACAAAGTTAATTTATACTCTCTTTTTCAATGTCATAAAACTACCTGTAGTCATCAGAATCTGCACCTCCTTGCTCTAGTGTTAACGCTACTGGTGACTAAGCCTACAATGCCGAAGTCCTGTCGACACCATGTCTCTCTGAACACACTACTTTCGATTGACTTTTCTTGCGAAAACTCTAAAGTGTTTTTACTATTTATAATTTTAAAAAAAACCCAGAACAACCATTTTATTAAAAGGAAGGCAAAAAAAAAAAAATACAGCACTGATTCACCACATGTGTTGTGGGAAATGGTCCGTGATATACACTTGCATGGGCGTAGCCAAAATTCCCGCTGGGGAGGGGCAAGCATAAGCACAAAAAGATGGTGGTTTTCAGTATCTTTCCCACCTACAAAAACATTTTACGCTGCATATGATCAGATAAGGGCAGAAAAAGTGGTTATGTTGTTCACATCCTGGAAATTTTTTGAAATTAAAGTTCTAAAATTGCAATTTAAACTTATCCTTGGTGATATTTGGAAAGAGCATGGGAGGTTTTTTTCTAGGGAGGGGCCCTTCTGCCTACGCCTCTGCACACATGATTCATTTGAGCGGCATGTTTGATTCAAATATCTAGCAGTTTTTTTAATGTTAAAGCTGGGTTCTTGTTCTGTTTCAGAGGATTTAATTTATTAAAGTAGCAGATTCAATAACAGAGCGCTCACTATACAGACATTTTCATCAGATTTTTGTATTTACGCCCTGAGGACAAGTTTCTTCTCAATAGAATTCTTGCATTTTCTTGACATAACTCACATGCTAAGAGATATTTAAAAAAAAATAAACATCTTTTAATAAGGATATAAATCTAAGTATTTTATTAACAATTATTTATACACACATGGAATGCTACATGATAGATACACATTGCACATATTGAGAATTTTAACACTTGCATAATTTGAATACTGATAAAATAGTTTGGTGCAAAAATATTTGAAGACTGAGGAAAAAAATAAAATATTTATGTCACAATAGAGTTTCAAAGAACTGTAGCATAAGCAACGTGTAGATATCGTTTACATTCAAGCTATTTAAAAAGAGGAAGAAATAAAACTTTATTGTATTTGCTTGTAGATTGAACATCAAACAAAACAAGTGAAGCAATCTTTTTTCACTGATCTTTCTTGTTGGCTTCGGAATAAGGAGGTGGAGGTCCCTGCAAAAGTATTGAAATGCTTTAATATTAACAGTTTCCAAATAGATATGACATTATTTACTTCACTTTAAAAAATTAAATTCAGTTTTTAAAACAGGGGTCTCCTACCTACGACCCATTAACAGATTTTGTCCCGTTCACAGTAAAATTACAAACGGAATCAAAAGACGTTTTTGCAATTGGATAATAGAACAAAATTTCATTACAGCTGCTACCAATATAACGAAATATCCGTTTCAACGAAATAAATGTTCAGTCCCATTTTAGTAACAATTTTGCTTGAATTCCCGTTTTGATGAAAGAGAGTTTCGGTCCCTGGAACTTCATTGTAACTGGATTTAACAGTATCTTCCCTTTTAAGTATTTTAAAGAAAACTAAGCTCAGAAAATTTAAAAAACTACCACTGAATTCTTAATATATAAAAAAAATCTAGTGCTAACTAAACCATCTGAACTGAAACATTGTTGGATTGTAGAACCTCTTCCCCTTCCAAAATTTAAAATGTGGCCCAAGAGTAAAAGAGGTTGGAGACCCCTGGTTAAAGCCACTGTATTGTTTCTGTTCTGTTATAAGTACATATTATATATGGTCAGTAACTAAAATGGAATCTGGTTGTAACTGTAACAATACCTGGAGTATTTCGAAATTAGATGCAATAAATGGTTCCTATTTTGGAAGGAGAGGGGGAAAAAGGGAGAGGAGGGTCAACTACATTGCAGAAACAAGAAACAAAGAATTTTGGAAACTTTTCTAGCAGTCTGGGGCAAGAGATACTTTTTTTACCACAGATATAACTGGGTTGCATTAAAGCAACTTGATCTTAAATATGATAAACTTGGCATACGATAAATTCATAGTTTGCAGTCTTTTTCTTGTTAAAAAAAACTCTGAAAGCTAATATTTTTGTTTTATACTATCCTAGTTTTCAGGTAACTTTTTAAAACTTAATCATACTTTGAAATTAAAATTTTCAACTTATACTATCTTACTAGTTTTAATTGCAAAACATTTCACAAAATTTAAAAGAGAGAAAATCTGTTTCTAATGCATTCAATACATAGGCCCGTCATTTAGGGGGGAGGTCACAGAAGGGGACAATGTCCCAAATCCACCTGGACTTGAGAAATTTATGTATTCATAAATATGTGGGCATGGTTTTTGCTATTCTTCGATGTAATATATATTGGGTATACTGGTAGGGTAGATTGACCAGTGAACAAACACTTAAGATCACTTTCATTTTCAAAAATTCATAGTATCGTTAAAAATTATATCTGCTACACGACAGTAAAAATGCATTAAATGATTAAAATGAAAAAAATTGTGAGACTTTCTATAGTTAACAAACACAACATTTTCTAGTTCTTTTCTGTCTGGAGATGGGTAGACGGCAGTTATTACTATCAATTCATTTAAGAAAAATGTTTTGAAACCTTATTTTTCCACTAAAAATATGTTCATTCACTGGTCGGTCTGTTCTATACACCCTTCGAAAAATCTGAAATGACGGCGTGGTTCTACAGTTTCACAGTGCAATTTCCGATGCATGAGAAACAAAAAAAAAATTGCATTCTGAGCATCGTTTAAAAATTTTCAAGGCTCCGAAGCATTTTTAAAAGAAAAGAAAGAAAAAACACAGGACAGACACTCACCGCATTTTGGGCATATCCATTCATATGCTGCTGGGCGTATACCACCTCTTGTCTGTATGGGTCCTGATAGAAATCATACACAGGAGGAACTCCAGATTTAGACTCTATTAAACACAAAAGATCACACAAGGAATTATCTTCTAAATTTAATTATATATTCAGGATCATTGGTAGAAATAGCTGTTCCAACAAAAATTTCGAAAAGAAACACTGACAGGTGCTTAAAGCAGATGAAAGGCATCATATCAGTGGCTCGTTAAAAATGTAAAAGAATAATGATGGTTCTGTTCCCATAACTACCCTGATTCCCCGAGATTAATTAAGAAGTTCATCACATATTCTTTCAGGGGGTTTCCCACAAATGATGTCACGCTTTGAGAAGGAAAGAAGGGTTCATGAAAATAAAACAGTTTGATGGCGAGGGACTAACAAGAAGTGTTTATCATACATTTTTGTCGAAATGAAAGCATCTTTTACGACAATGTGTTAATGTAATACAACAAGTACATGTGACAAGGAGAGGGGGATAAGGTGAAGTGGGACACTTAGTGACAAAGAGGGGGAGGGGGAGTGTGATATTTATTGAACAGTATCTTAAATTATTTTTAATCAAGGACATGCAATATTGTTTTGCATACAGATGTAAAATCTTCAACAGGTCATTTGTTCATAGAAAAGCAGGTGTGGATTTCAAAACATGTTGTTGCGTTTGACCAGAAGTCGCCACAAGATTGCACTTTGACTAAGATTTTTAGTGCTGTACTAAAGTTTATTCAGAACTGGTTTCTTGAGTAATTGACGTTTATTTCTTTTTTTTCATTATTAAATTATAAAAAATTGTTTTCTATTAGCATTAAGTCTCAGAGGCAAATGAAAATGAGTGACAAGAAAAAAGGGCTGAATGATTTTAAATAAAGAAAACATGCTAAATTAAAAATCAAAGAACAAAAAAGAGCCTTCAAAATTTTTTTTCACGTGATATATTTTTTTTCAAATGGGCAGTTTTCGAAAGTGGAAATGAGACGAATCTAATGAGAAAAAACGTTGGGTATCATTAAAAAACAATTTAAAAACTTTAAAAGAATAAAAATAATATATCGCAATATTATCTCCAAATTATCCAAATCATCAGAAAAATTAGCCGAATAAGGAATTTTTTGGGGGATCTCTGTGACCTCCCATCGGGGCGCCCCTGAATGTGAAACGTCATCATTCATTCATAAGTTTTGCAGTTGAAATTTCGGGAAAATTTTTTTGCGTGTTTTTTATTTTTTGCTTCTTTCAGGGGGTAGGGGGAGGCAGATTTCAAATCTGCCTAGGGAGCTAAATTCGGCCCTGCAGAAGGACGTAAGTTATTTTAAGATAATTTTACAGGAGAGAGGAAGAACTTTTTTTTCTGATGTATGCAAAGGATAGGACGAGTGCTCTTTTAACCCTGGTAAAAAATTGAAAAGGATTTTTTTTTCAAGAAAGACCTTCGCGTGGCTGGGGATGTGGAATAGGCTTCTGTATACAATGCCCTAATAAACGGAAAATTGCAATTTTTGGACTTGCATCCATTTGGCTCTAAGGTACAGATATGAAGAAAAGAAATTTGGTGAAAGAAATTGGATGAAATTTTGCAATTATTTTGGGGAAACTAGGAAAAAAGAGAAAAATAAATTGTCTTTCAGAAATAAACTATTAACTACTTCTAAAGTTGAAATTATAAGAGAAGAAATATCCTGTTGACATTGGCAGTATTAAATATAAATCATTATGATCATTAATTGGCACTGCTGATTAATCCGTAATTGGCCAATTTGCTAATCGGCGCATCCCTAAAAACTATCCTTATACATTTTTCTGATCAAAAAAATAAATTAAAAATTTAAAGTATGAAATGACTTCTGAGCAACTCAAATAAAAATGCTCATAAATGTTCGTGTTTCTTTGATATTGCCTTATGCATTCATTAACTAATAATACAGAATCTTTGTCCACTTATACTTCATTATTTTCTAATTGTATTAAGTTTAAGCTATTTTTGAATTATTTTTACGAAAATGCATTTTTAAACAAAGTATTTCTTCTTGGCTCTTATTGCACACAAAGATGTTTTTATTAGAGTAACAAGTAAACTTTTATTTTTTTCCAGTTTCAGGAGAAAATTCACAACTTTTTATTATGCTTTAAAAAAGTGTTCCAAAAGTGTATACTCGTAACTTTAAAATATTGTACATTGAATCATGGGCGTCGCGGCCGGGGGGGTCCAAGGGGTCCGGACCCCCCCAATATTTGAGGACCGGACCCCCTCAATATTTGAAAATCGGACCCCCTCGATAATTGTCAAGATGAAATTCATTATTTTGGGGAAATTATTTTTGCTTTGAAGACTTTAAACAGTTGCATAATATATAATTTACCATGTTTAATTTATATCAAATAAAACGAAATGAACATCGAAAAAAAAAATGAACTAAAAAAAAAAAAAAAATATGTGATGTGTATAGTGAACGGAAAGTCGGAAAGTGAACTTCATTGACAAATTATTGCTCTGCTCTACGCACACTAGCTTTAGTGAAGGATGCTAGAAAGGGGATACCTTCTCCCGAGTGCAATGTCAACCATCCATAGTCGAGTCTCCAGCGTATATGCACCCCCCCCCCCCTTTTTTACGACTCTCGTGCTAATAAGTCAACAGACGTCAGACGGGGATCTAAGCTTCTGCCCCTTTCTTTCTTATCTCGTTTCTCGGCGCTTCCAGGTTTCTGTTTCAAGTTTTGCAGTGTTTGTTTCGCCGATTCGGTTCAATTTATAGCGACCCCGATGTTTCCCAAACAAAATGAGACACCAGACTTCTTTGGCGGTTTTTTGCAGCTGGCAACAACACCCTGGCCAAAGGATGCACAAAAATTCAGAAGACCACTTAGCTGGTCAAAGGTTAAGTTTGGGGTAGAAAGGGGAATGAGACGTGTCATTGTTTGACATTATTCAACACGTGGCTTCAAAGTTACCTTACCGAAGCGCGGTTCTCAAATGTGTTTGCGGCATCTCAAATTTGACCAAAAAAGCGTTACGTTACAGAAAAAAAGAAGAGGATTCTAAAAATTAACGAGCAATTTTAAAAGCAAATCGTAAGCAAGCATAACGATGGATACTGTGATGTCACTTCCGATAGACCAACGAGAAAAGAAGCGCAAGATGACCAGAAAAAAAAAAAAAAAAGACAGAAATAAAAGGTCGTTCCGACAAAAATAAAGATAATTTCATGTAGTCTTTTGGTCTCCTTGAGAGTAGGTGACCTGAAGAGCGCTCCTATTTTGGTAAAAATGCTTTTTTTTACATATTCGATTACGAATATGGAGAGGTGGCTTGAAACGGGAAAATGTAGTAAACCTTCTACATTAAATGAACCTTTGCAATTTTTAACAACTGAATCATCATCAACATCCACGGAACCATCTTCAAAAAATCAAAAGACCGTGATAGGTAAGTACCATTCTGTTGAGTGTAATACATGCAGGGGTTCCCCGATTTTATACTATTCAGGTGGGGTTACTTCTCGATTTTCCGAATGAAATTCCTAATTACCCACATCACTACATCAAATGAGAATATCTTTTTAATGCAATATTTCGCAAAAAACTACTCGAAATTTGAAGATTCGTCAGAAAATTTTTTCTGGGAAAGGAAAGTTTATGAAAGTTCACAGTGACCTCTTATCGAGTAGCCCCTGAATGCCTGCTAATCAGGTATGCTTTATAGTCAATATTTTGACATTATGAGTCCTATGGGAGCTAATGCGTTCAACTTTCTCTCTCTTTTTTACTTCCTTTTACAAAAAAGGAAGTATTGTATTCGCGAAAAAATTTTCACTCAAAAATCGCCCTTAATTTCCATTTTGCTCACCCCCAAATGAATGTTGAGTTTTTTTTTCGATTCGACCACATGCGGAAAAGTGCCTAAGAATGTATAGACACGCGAAATATCCATTTTGACCATCACCGAGGTAATTACAACGACTTTTCTCGTGACGTCTGTATGTATGTGCGTATGTGTGTATGTGCGTATGTATCTCGCATAACTCAAAAATGGTATGTCCTAGAAAGTTGAAATTTGGTACATAGACTCGTAGTGGGGTCTAGTTGTGCACCTCCTATTTTGGTTGCATTCGGGTGTTTCTAAAGGGGTCTTTTGCACCTTTTTGGGGGGAAATCATTGTTAATTTCGATGCAAACTCAAGTGGTGTTATAATTTGGCGGTCACTTGGCGATATATCGCCAGTCTTTTGGTTGCCAAGTTTTGTCGCCAACTTGGCGAAAAATTTGGCGATTTTTTTTTTTTAAATCTGCTTTCAATGTGGCCATTGCTAGTGATATTTAAAGAGTTAGAGAGAGAATCCCATTAAAATTGCAATAATAGGGAAATAGCATTAAATTGGTGTAAAAGGAAGTCATGTGATGCACACATCAGCTCGTTTTTTTTTTTTTTTGAAATGTTTCAACTTTTATAAATTTTAATGGAATAAATAATATTCCTTTTAGTTATTAAAGCTTAACAGAAATTTATCCATTAATAATCCTGCTTTACTGAACAAATTTTATTGAAATAACCATTTTAAAACTTATTGTCACGTGTCAGAAAAAAGCAGTTCATTTCTCTATCTCTTCCCCATCGTCAGCTGATCAGAATTCAATTATACACCAAATGCTGTTTGTTCTCTGTGTAGGCCAGTACTTTTCAATCTGTGAGGTGTGCCTCTCAAGGCAGGCCTGTCACTTAAAGAGGATCAGGAGGGGCACTTTCCCTGAGGACTTTGAGAAATTAGAAATTAATGTATTTACATGGGCATGGTTTTTGTTGTTTTTTGGTTTCATATGCATTGAGTGTATGGAGGATTCAACAAAAAAGCAAAATTTTGGTGCATTTGTTACAAAAATCCTGAAAAAATTAAGAAAATACTTTAAAAGGTAGCATTATTAAAATATGATATTATGAGAGCTTAATTATTTGTGTCTTATTTTATTTTTGTAGTTGTGTTTTTCGTAGGTTCGTGAATGTCATAACGGTGAATTATATACTTTATTTTTTTAATTAAAAAACATCAAATTAAACTCCTTCGAATCCAACTTGTGCCAAGAACTTAGAGCTGCAGGGTTTATCACTATGTAATATAAAAATTTAATTATACAGTTTTCGCGGCTTATATGAGTCACATTTTGTTCTGAACAGCTTTGATTTCATAAAGCGACTGATTTAATAGAGCTGGATTTCGTTTTTGCTGATTTCATTCATTAAGAACGGTTGATTCAATTGTCTATTGTTTCAAAATGTTGAAAATTTGGTGCGGCTACTCTTGGTGTGCCGCCCTTCGTCGTGTAAAGTTGAAAGAAGCTTCAGTGCGCTGAGAAAGCTGAAATGGTATCTAAGGTCGACTATGACACAAAAGCGGTTGAATCATGTTGCTTTATGCTACATTCACAAAAACATCTTGGACGAAATTGATCACAAAAAAAAAATAGCACGGATATTCGTATCCCATGTGCAGTCTAGAAAAAATGTATTTGTTGGTTTTTATTTTTTTTTTACTTATTGTGTAATTATGTGAATCAAGATGTACCCGTTTAAAATATTGTATTAAATGTAAACCCATTATATATATATATATATATTAGGGTGGTCCTTATTTTTGAAGTTGTAGATATTTTACGCGACACCCCCTCAATTTGTTCCATTATACAAATAAATGATCCTTGCAAAATTTTAAGTCAATCCATGAATATTAACCCGTGCCCCTAGGGCCCCCTTTTTTGAGTTTCGAAGAAAAAATTGCGGATTTTCTCATTTTTATGTGAAAGTTTTCTTAAGTTTCATATTTAAAGTAATTTTGAACGTGAATAGATGTTGCTACTTCCAGACTGAACATTCTCTGACTTTCTTTAAGTAAAATTTTACATGTTACAGAGGCTTCATATACACCAATGGCCTTGGATCAGCCATACCGCTATTTTCCGCTCGGTTCAAACCAAGCGGCAGGGGAACATTTCTTTCAACCAATATAGACACAAGGGATTCTAAAGGCCATTAATTAATGGCCTAGGCCATTAATGAATGATCTTTGACGATAACAAATTGCCTCCTTCAGGCTTTGGGGGTGTTGCTTTAAAAAAATTCCTGTGTATGTTATAGGTGTGGTAAATATGGTCGCTAGATTTCAGCGCTATAAATATAATACTGGCAATTGTATTTTAATTCGCTGTTCTTTAGTTATAAATATATTTAAATGTTTATGCAATTCTTAGTTCTTAAAGCATAAATTTTGAATAATACTCGATTACTCTAACATAAATATATACTGTATTTTCCATACCTAAAATATAAATTTAAAAAATGTTCAGATCGGAATAATGTAAAAATTTATACTTTAAATTAATTTTCTTCTATTTCAGTACATATACCTTTATTATCATCAAATTCTTCTTGCAATTCACAAGATTTAGAAACCGAAATGAGCATATATCCTAACTTGTTGAAACTTTTTTCTATATCTGTTCTACTACAACGAAAAGAAAAGGCTTAGCAACTATTGATATCGGCTCGCCTTTCATCACTGTTAGACAAATGCCGTATTAGGTACAAAGATGCTGTTCATTTATTAACAGCTTATGTAGATGCAGTAAATTTAAATCCAAATGACCTTTTGATCAACTGGACATAATCCCAATTGATCACATTGGACCCCCCCTCCCTTGCTCCCTTAAGAGAGCAAGAGAAAATCTTCGAGAGGTAAAATCAAATTTCATGAATTTAAATTTAGATTTTTTGTTATTCAATGGGATACAAAAAGCTACATCCAGATGTAACTGAAAAAAAGAAAAAAAGCAATAAACTGGAAACAATTTAAATTGACCTTAAATGAAGAGAAAGCCCATAAATGCTGTTTTACAGTATAGATGCTGTATGAAGATATGATTTTTCGCAGAAACCCAATTTAGGCTCCTTTAGATAATATAATGTGTCTAAAAAAACTAGCAGCGAACAAAATGATGACAAACATGCAGCAGAAGCAGTGATTGGAAAATTCATAAATCACTTATGGTATTTTGGGGATGAACTAGTAGCTTTGTCCGTCAGTGGCGTAGCTAGACCCGACTTTCGGGGGGGGGGGGGGGGTTACTTCTTATATATATATATATATATATATATATATATATATATATATATATATATATATATATATATATATATAATATATATATACATATATATATATATATATAATCGCTTGGAATTTTTTCCTTTTTTTCTTTTTTTTTCTTTCTCTTCTCTCTTCTTTTTCTCTTTTTTTTTTTTTTGAGACTAACTTTTCGGGGGGGGGTTTTGTCCCCAAAACCCCCCCCCCCTTAGCTACGCCCCTGTTGTCCGTATTGGATGAAGGAATTAACTTTGAAGATAGGAAAAGACTACTCCAAAAAATGCTTGCTGATAAGGAAGACGTGTCTGATGACTGTATAAAAATTTCCAAATAACAGTAGATGATTTCGAATACTTCCTTAGTAAAGATCTTCCTCATTATAGAATCAAATACAAGTCAATATAAAACTGTTTGATAAGTTAGAAACACCAAAAGATATTTTCCTATTTGATCCTGATTCGTGGCAAAATGAAGGAAGCTATTTAAAGGGAAGAGGTATCGTTAAAATACTGAAAGTTGTGAATAATACAACTGAAAGAGGAGCACAATATTAATCGAAGAATTTCACATTCAATTTACCAAATTTGAGTCACAAAAGCAATTTAGTTTACAGACCGTCCAAGATTCGGAAGAAATTGCACATGATTGAAATACATTGAGAAAAGCATATGATTAAGGTAAAGTTTTTAAAGCACTATTTCATTCTTATTCAATGTAAAATCTTTAGATGATATGAAGTAATTAAAAAGATTAATTTTAGTGCTACCTCGCTGTAAAAATATTTTAGGAGAAACGATATGCGGGGTCTAGAGTAAAAACTCGATTTTTGGGAAAATTATTAAAAGTGTTAAAGTTTAACGCCCTAGGGGCACGTGTTATTATTAACCGATCGAGTTCAAATTTTGCACAGATTACTTTTTATTATAGTGTCACAAAACTAGGGGGCGTCACTTGTTGAATTCCGAAAAAATTATTATATATATATATATATATATATATATATATATATATATATATATATATATATATATATATATATATATATACACACTAGTTTTTCTTAATGCAACTTGAAAATGATAGAGTCAGAATGGTCCCCCCCAATAAATTTCAGCTGACGACGCCAATGCATTGAATATTGTGTCACGTCCGTGATACCAGCCTGAAAACAACTGTTTCCCATAATTTCTTGACAATCTGCGTTTTATTTACATTTTCTGTGAAATATGCCCAACATGAAAAATCAGTTAATATAAAATGAAATAGTCTGTACAGTATAATCGGCCATTTCATACTAATATTTTAACACAGAAAATAATTTTGCTCCCCTCAGTTGTGTGTGAAACGCTTCTCACTGCATTCAATTCAGGAGTCAGACCCAGCCGGGCTGATTTATAGCAGTTTTAAAGCAGGGAAGATTCAATATTGTAGCGGAAAATACAACTTTTGTAGCCAAAAAAACTTCTGTCGTAGGGAAAGTCAAGTTTTATAGCAGAAAAAAATGCAGGTTTTTTTTTTTTTTTGTATGTTTTAAAATTTTGAGGGGGAAAAAAGAAAGACAGAAAGAAAGAAAAATAAAAAAGTTACAAGTTTTTATGTCTGGCCCTGAAAACAAAGCTGTTTGACAGAAAATAAACACTACTTTAAAGTTTTAGATTCTCAACGACAACATGATACTCATAGTTTTTAGTGTTCCCACTAGGCCGTTTTTGAAGGGCGCAGCGCTCTGCCCTTTTTCATATCGGCAGAATGCGCCCTGCCTTTCATTTAGTGCACAAAATGCGCCCTGCTCTTTTCAAAAATAAGGAATTGCTTCCTGTGTTTTTAAAAAGATATCACAAGGATCTTATCGAACTCCATGATATCCAGCAATTTCATTTGCCCAGTGATCGGTCACAGAAACATCCAAGTATTGTCGTTGTCCCCAGAATTTCACCCTGAAAATGGCCCCTTTAATAAAAGGAGAAGCAAACACCTAGGCAAAGGGAGTGAGATTCTCAGAATTCAGACAGGCTTATCAGTTGGGTACAAAAGCAAGTTCTTCCTTCTTCCCCAGGGGGGGGGGGGGCTTAAAAGTGTCTGGAAAGGGGTCCGGTCATCTGTGAAGGGGGAGGGAGATCATTCAAGCCCCATCTTTGGTCTTCTGAGAATCAACAATGAGGGTAAACATTTCATAGTATTTTCTGCTGTAGGATCAGGGGATGTCTGTTCCAGGAAAAGTAGAAGGGGTACTTGGGAAAAAAGTGAGAATGCAAACGAACGTGTCTTCTGCTAAAAAGAAATTTAAAGAGTTGGAACAAAAGAATATAGATGCCAGCAGATGAAATATGAAGATTAGTGATGTTTCAGGCATTTTTTCTTCTGCAAAATAGAACAGAAGGGATGGTAATATCATAAAACTTGAAAAGGGCTTAGGAAAAAAGTTCATAATTAAGTGATTGAAAAAGATTTGAAATCTTATCTAGTGCTTGAATTCCTTAGGCATTCCTTGAATTGTGCATATTTTTTTAAAAATCATTTCATGAATGCAATTTTCAATTTTCTTAACATGTGTCAATATGCTTAACAGGCGCATCACACAAAGTCGTCCATTGCGCTTGAGATGTCAATCCTTTGGTATCTTGTAAATATTTTAATATTTTTGACAGTCAGAAATGATTTTGACACATGCTGACTTATATAAGCGTATTTTGTGTTTTATTTTTAAAAAGTACTTTATGTATGGAACCATGTCAACACTGAACTCTCATTTCACGGAAATGCGCTTTTCATCTTTGAGATTTCAATCCTATTCCATCTTGTAAATATTGTAATATATTTGACAATCAGAAGTTGTTTCGACATATGCAACCCGAGATTAGCTTATTTTATGTTTTATTTCAATAAATCATAACAGTATCTTTAGGGCGATATATATATATATATATATATATATATATATATACTTATATTGCAAAAAATTTCTTCCAGTGTTTGAGATTTCAATCCATTGCATCTTGTAAGTATTTCAGTTTTTTTAACAATTGGAATGTATATCTTAAGATGTGCAACTTTAATCAGCATAGATTGTTTTTCATTTTAAATACTAAAAATTAATTGTTTTTGTTTTTAGTTTTGTCTATTAATTATTTCAAATAGGATTTTAATCATTATTTCCTCATTGGTTATCACTGATTTTTTGAAAAAAAAATTAAATAAATAAATTTGAACAAATGAGCTCACACTATTTTAATTTAATGTTTGGCTTGAAATGCAATATTTTTTTTAAAGTTTAATTTTAATTCATCATGATCTTGATATCTACTAAAATATTTCATGGTATAATGCAGATTACTAGGAAGTTTTTTTTTTTTTTTTAAATCTAGGAAGGGGGGATCTGTAATTAAATACTCTTCTTTTTACATTGCAATTCAAAGGATTTTGAAATGCCTAAAGTTTTTACTCTTACGGAATAAGTAGTCAAATTTATAACCCAAAATAATGTTGAAAAAAACCCCCAAAAGTCAAATTTCAGCATTAGCTAAATGCTTCTCAGGGGGTGGGGAAAATGTGCTTAGGCAAGCGAACCCTTTTCTAAAGACAAGCGACTCTGGATAATATCACTATATTTAATTCTAAAGTCAGTGGTGGCCATCGAAGAGGGGGGGGGGGGGGCTCATGGTGCAGACTACATTGTTTGAATTTTTGCAAAGTGTTTTAAATTGTTATTTCTCCTTTTGGGGGGGGGGAGGGGGGACTAAGTAGATTTTGAGTGGGTGTGTCATTGCGCTTCGGTAGGAGGGGGTGCACCGCGTTGAATAATGCCCTTTTTATGATAACTGTGCCCCTTTCATAAACCAGCGCCCTGCCCTTTTTTCCTCTAGAGCAAGGTTGTCCAACTGCAAAGAGCCCACGGGCCAGAATTCCGGTCACTGATCAACTGGTGGGTCGCAGTTTGAAGAAACTGAACTATAACCTCTTACCTCTTATACAATAACAATTAATAGTTGAATTATTAATTAGAAAACAATGAAATAGAAGGATTATAAATTAATTTTCTATTTTAATGGGAAAACCGTATTCTTTACAAGGGCAGGAATGTCATCATCGATGTTTGCCGTTGCCAGCCGAAGAAGGTCTATTTCTTTTTCGAAATCAACAAAGGCCGTATAGTCAGTGCAGTGTGGGGGGGGGGGGGTCTTTATTTTTAACCAATTGCAGGCAGGTTTTGCTTATCTGAAATGTTCTCTTCCCTCTCTGTCATCCCCTGCCAATGTGGGGCAATATTATTTCGTTTAAACACCAGCGTGCAGGGTAGGACTGTTTGATCTTGACCTGTAGATGTCCTGTACCTTTTTCTCCCAATGCAATGAAAGGAGTGAAAGCGCGATCAAGAGGAAATTTCGAGGACCCCCTCGGTAGTCTCGGATGCTTCTTGATAACACAATATGTCGAAAAAAAAATACACTGATAAGTAGTTGGCGGGCCACATGCGGCCTGCGGGCCGCCAGTTGGACAGCCCTGCTCTAGAGTGAACACTAATAATTTTTTAGTTTTAAAATTTATTAATGCAAAATAAAAGAATTAAAGTAAAGGCTTCATATAATGGAATCAAACCTTTGTGCGAGTTTGAAATAAATTAGATGCAGTTGGATTGAACATTTCAAATGGGCATAAATGAAAAATCATTGCAAGTGAAAACCCTTAATCGAAGATACATAATAAAAATTGTTTAAACTAAGCATCAAGATAAAGTTATGAATGTCTAAGCAATAGAATTGCACAGCAGACAAAAATTATAGCATTTTTACAAATAACGAAGCAGATGTTAGCGGATTTTGAAAAGCATAACATATTGTGCCTGGCATGTTAAAGTTTACGGACAGTCAAAAATGCCTAATGCATAAAAGTTGGTAGCTATACCATTTTTAAAATAACAGAATATTACAATAAAATAAATTAATAAAATAGCAATAAAAATGTCTTTTTTGGTGCAGAAAACGACAAAATAAATTTTCAGTAGATTATTCTAATTATTACTACTCAACATAGGAGTGTGACCCCTGTTATTTCAAAAATATTTTTAAACAAACATTTTAAATCAGTTTTTATACAAGTTAACCTAAACATTTCTTTTTTTTTAAAATGGGCCCTGAATACCACCTCAACATACCATTATAAGGAGGTTGCTGAGTAGCTCCACTATATTGAGCAGCAGCTCCAGGCTGCTGGTAAACACCTTGTTGTGGATAAGGACCTTGTTGTGGGTAAGGACCTTGTTGTGGGTAAGGACCTTGCTGTGGGTAAGGGCCTTGTTGCTGATAAGGACCTTGTTGCTGATAAGGAGGAGGGTTCCCAGGGGGAGCAGATGGAGAGGCTCCATTAGCCACGACGAATCCTGGTGCAGCAGGATTACCAGGATATCCAACAACACCTGTAGGACCAGCCTGAGGATAATTCTGGGATCCTGGAGGATGAGCATAAGGAGGAGGATAGATGCCCGGATAGGGAGGAGGCATGTCTGTTGTGTACACACTGTTGGCTATAAACAGAAAAGCAATATCAAGATTAATATATATTAGGTATATAATTACATTCTAAAGTTGTTATTTATGAGCTGAAAGAAATTAGATGAGTCCTAAATAAACTTTATGCTAGGTAGGAAGGAAGTTGATTACAAGCAAATTCCATTTTAGTGAAGAAAGTTACACAGGAAAAAAAAGTTCCCCGACTTTTCCCTGATTTCCCTGATTAAGTTCACCAAATTTCCCTGATTCACATTATCAATGATAATGGTTTCCATTCTTTGCCCTACCTGAAAAGCATTGCATATTAAATAAAATGCAGTGTTTAGAAAGGTTTAAGCTATTAATTAAAGATATGTTTTGAAAAGATGATCTTGTTTTTTTTTTTTTTTTTTTGGTAAAAATAGTGTATTAAATTATAGACAGAGAAATATTGTAGGAAACCTAAAACAAATACTTTACTTCCAGGAACCCAGGAACCAATTAACATAACAATTCTAAGAACTCTTAAAGAAATATCTAATCATAATAAAACTAAAACATTTAAATGGAAATAATTTTGAACTGAATTTTCAGGCATTATAATTGTTGTTGCAAGAATAACAAGTGATAACTAAAATATAGTATAGAAGAAATGTAGTTTTACTTACATAAATAATACTGCCGTGTGTATCTTCAGAAATTAGTTTTCGAGATATTTGAAGAAATGTGTGGTGGATTCAATACTAACAGTAGGAAAATGTTGGACTTAGACGTTTTTTTTCGCACCTCTTTTTCAGTGGAAACCAAATAAGCGAGCATGTACAATAAAGATAACGTACAATAGATGACAAAAATGCAAAAAAAAAAAAAAAAAAAAGAGAAAAATGTGCAATTATTGCCCTTTACTTGCACACAGCAGAATAGACATAGTTATGTAAAACAAATTGAAATTTTTCAACAACCAGTCATATTGAGCTATTCTCTAATCAAGAACTTAGGTTTTAATGAATGAATACAGCATTTTAACAATTAAAAAATAATAAACATATTTACTTATGTACACAAATCAATTTTAAATTATTTCATCAGTTGTCAAAAAAAAAAAAAAAAAAAAACCTTAGATTACTTTTTAGTAACAAACAACATTGAAATTCAAAAACAATTATTGATTTTAAAATGTATATGGTTTTAAAATAAAAGAGTTTTAAAGTCTGAAAAAAAAACCCTTCGTGTAATCTGAAGTGACAGCGCATAATACCATGGCAAAAAAAAAAGACAAATTTGATTTTCAGTCAAAATTCAATTTTAGCAATTAAATTAAAACCGCCAAGTGATAACTTAAGATTTTTTCAACATTAATTTAAAAAGCAAAGATTTTTTCTTGAAATCGCGATAACAGTATACTAAATACTTCAAGACAATGAGTAAAGGCAAGGGAGCAAAGTCATTAATGACGGCTTCCTCTTTGCCTGTAGGGTTGTTTATTTTACGTAGCTTGAATGTTTGGAAGGAAAATTCAAGCAAGGTAAAATAAACAACTTTACAGACACAGAAGCAATCGTAGGAAGCTCATCCTAAGATTGAATACTTTGACCTTGAGGGGAAAAGATGCACAAATATGCGGCATTGTATAATGGCATCTCATTAATTTTACTTTTTTAAAACAAATAATTGGCGGAAAATTCGTAGGGAATGAAAATACTTCATTTTGCAAGGATTTTTTTTTTCAATCATTTGATCGATTTTCCCTGAATTTTTGTTATTTTTTCAAAATTCTCTGATGTTTCCCTGATTTTTCCCTGAGTGATAAAGTTCCCTGACTTTTCCCTGATCTCCCTGATCTGTCGCCACCCAGTTACAGCAAAAATCTTGTTTTAACAAAGAATGGTAATTCCAACTCAAATTACATAGGAACAATGTCAATACTTGTGATATCAGTATAACGAAATTTGCAGCTAAATGATCTAGCTGGTGGACTTTGTTAAAACGGAATTTGACTGTACTTGCATCTATTCTATGGGGGGGGGGGGGGGGGATATGGTTGATTAGACATTTTTCTCTTCTTTTCTTTTTTTAAAATATGCCTCGACTATTATGGATTGTTTCCAAAAAATATGAACTGAAAAAAGGTGTCAAAACAAAGATTCACTACCCCAAGTTGTAAGTGACATATAATTTTCATGTGTACGTGTATTATATATACTTAGTTATTACAGGGCGTCCTGAAAAAGACTGACTGTTTTCAAAAATTTATACTTTTTTTCAGTAATTCCAATAAAACGGTTATCTTAAAAAATAATGTTTCAGATCAGTGTGCTTCTGCAAGTTGTTTGAAAGTACAAAAGTAATACAATGTTTTAAAAATGAGGGGGAAATTAATGACTAAAAGAAAACTACTATACAAAAGATTTGATTCAACCAAAAAAACAATGAAAACAATTTTTATACTTTGATCGGCGACATTTTGCAAGATTTAATGCTTTTATTACGAATACAATTGAATATTTGAGATTTATCATGAAGAGACGTTCTACGTTGGAAAGCACCCCTTAAAAATATACCATGTCCAGTAATTGCCTCAACCTCAAAAATATCAACCCCCCTCCCCTCACTCCTGGAAGCCTGTCCCGTATTTTCTGTACTTAAATCTGGCAACCCTGAGCTCAATATACTCCAAACATTTACAGCACAAGTTTCAAAACCTAGACACTTGAAAAGTACTCAAACATCAATAAATACCTGGTGGGGCATCCGGAAACACGTGAGTAGGTGGCACGAATCCATTGATGCCTCCCGAAGGTGGCATATATGCTGGAGGAGGTGCAGGGTAGTAGGGTCCTTGCTGTGGCATATAAGGTGGAGGCTGAGGAGGCATATTTTGACTTGCTGAAAGAATTAAAACAGACCACGTGAGCATGAGTACTTAAAACTAACATCAAGCATAATTAATGTACAGATAGATTACAACCTCTAAACACTATAAGCATTGGCGTTGTCAGATAAAATTTATTGGGGGGATCATATATGCACTGCGTTTTTCAAGTTGCTTCAAAAAAGCATATATATATATATAAGTATATGTGTGTGTGTTCTTAAAACAGATCCACAGTTTAAGTCAGATCTCCACCAAATTTTACACAGAGGTCCTTTGATGCTCAGGAATTCACTAGGTACTGTGTTTTTGATAATCCTAGTTAGCTACTTAAATCAAGGTCTTTTTGTTTGGACTTTTGTTTTACTAAAAGGTACGTTTGGCATAAGAAACATATGTATTTCAAATTTGAAAATTTTCATACTGGGGTAAAACACTTTTTGCATACTTTGTGTTCATCTGAGCAATACACATGTTGCTGGGTTAAGATAGCATGGGATTGTAAAATATCAAGAAATAAAAATACAGTATTGGATCTTAAATCTGGACTGCCCAAGACAGGGAGGCCTAGTCTCT
>NC_072738.1:34716296-34810050 GCF_026930045.1 Uloborus diversus
TTCTAGGACATACCGTTCTTGAGTTATGCGACGCACATACAAGTCGTTGTAATTAACTCGGAGAGTGTCAAAATGGATATTTCGGGTGTTTATACGTTCTTAGGCACTTATCTGCGTGCGGTCGGGTTTAAAAAAAACTCAACATTAATTCGGGCGTGAGCAAAATGGAAATTAAGGCCGAATTTTGAGTGAAATTTTTTTTCGCGAATACAATCAAAAGTTTCTTCAAATTTCTTCTATTCATTCGAATTGATCTGGGCTTAACTAATTTCCCATTCCAAGACCCCAGCAAAATATAGTACTGGTTATCCTTCATAAAAAATTTTGAAAAAAAATAGAACCGACTTCAAAATTGCTCTAAAAAGGGAAAAATAATTTTATTCTTTAAACACCATCGATAATGCTTTTAAACATAATTTTTGAAGTTGGCGCAAAAACAAAACGTAAAATCCAGTGTAACCATGCTTCGTTCATATTTTTTTTTCAGAAAAGCATCCAAAGTTACGAACGAAACATTTATATCGCTATTCAAATATGCTGTCATCAATGCATAATGTATGTGATAGTGAAGAAACTGGTCCTGGTTAAATTTATAGTTGTATTTGAGTTATGGCTGTGAATGATTTTATCTATCGTTTTTGCGCCAACTTCAAAAATTATGTTTAAAAGCATTATCGATGGTGTTTAAAGAATAAAATTATTTTTCACTTTTTAGAGCAATTTTGAAGTCGGTTCTATTTTTTTTTCAAAATTTTTTTATTTCATTCTTTTTAGTGTAAATGTAGGTATTTCAGAAATAATAAGAAGTTACCATCACGAAACTTCACATTTTTTTCTTAAAAATGCGCCATACTAAAAAAAAAAAAACTATTGACGCGCGTTAAACTTTAAGCGATTGGCACTAAAAACTTATCTTTGTTCCTCTCTGGAAATCATGCGTAGTAAATTTAATTATAACCATTTAAATATTACGTTTTTCCTAACTAATTTACATTCCACAGCATCTAAGTTGCTCATG
Organism: Uloborus diversus; assembly: GCF_026930045.1. Classification (NCBI taxonomy): domain Eukaryota; kingdom Metazoa; phylum Arthropoda; class Arachnida; order Araneae; family Uloboridae; genus Uloborus; species Uloborus diversus. Next base: position 34,717,315 of record NC_072738.1, read on the forward strand.
ATGCAATCCTGTATTTTCTTACTTAGCCCCGATCATCTGTTATCGGCATAGATGATAACGATAAAAATACTACAGAGTAGTTGAGTCAAACCTAATGGTAGCATTGTGAAGGCTAAGCAGATCCTAATCACTGCATCACCTCGCTTCCAGGTTAGGTTTACCCCTACTATGGAGCAATAGCACTGAAGAAAGGAAGATTTTGATAATTCACATAGGGTTACTATAAATCAGCAGGGTTACTAAAATAAAATTATTTACGCCAAAAATGAGACGACAGCGCCAGATTCCCCATTATCGAAATATCCCTTGAAGAAGTTTGATGCTTGCTTCAGAGAAGCCTTCATTCAAAATTATCATTACAATTACTATTAATATTACTGTTATATGGCACCAAACTTTTATAACAATGAGTTTCATATTGTCGCGTAGATGAAGATAGCGAAGACAATGTGAAAGCCAAATGAAGCGAATACTCGTTAGTCTCAACTCGAGATCTTAATTCAGAACCACGAATGAACGTTACATCTCCTTATATACAACTTGAGAAAGTGCTGGAACTTTCCAGACTTGGAAAGATACAGAAATTAATAGAAGATTCGAGAAAATACGGGAAACAGTAGAAATGAAATTTTAGTAAAATTCACTTTGTCCTAGTCGGGATTTGAACCCGGGTCGCTCGTGTGGGAGGCGAGAATTCTACCACTGAGCCACCGTTACCCACGGATGAAACGTGCGAACTTCGCTACAAAATTATTTAATAGGGAAATTGCATAAAATTTACTGTTTTTTGCCCATAACTTCTTTTCTAAAGAACAAATATGGTCAAACAAAGCAATGGGACCTAAGTTGAGCCATCCCCTATCCATTAAAAAAAGAATAATCAAAATCGGTTCACTAGGTGAGACGCTATGAGTGGACAAACAAAAAAAAAAAAAACATACATACGGTATGAATTGATAACCGCCTCCTTTTTTGAAGTCGGTTAAAAAATTAGAACTTGCTATTACAGTTTCTGCCTGAGGTGCTTTTGGTTTAAAAAAAAATCCTATTTCTATCGGTAAAGTAGATAAGGTACAATTATCAATGCACATATGGCAGTGAGAAGCAAAGAGATGTAAGTGGAAATTTTCAAGTTTTGAGCAAAACGCGTTTAAAGATAACATCCTAGGTTGGCTTTCATTGAATTTTTTTTCTTCTAAATCATGCTGTATAGCAGCAACTACCAGGGCTACTAGTGCCATCTCTTGCCCCAAGACAGAGATGTTCACCTTCCATGTGTACTGGGTATCTCCAAATTTTTAATTTTGCCATTTGCATCCCTTTGCTTATCACTGCCTCATATATAAATGTAAGAGTGCTCTTTGCTTCAAAACAATTGAATTGAATAAAAATTTTTAAAAAGCAGTTGATGGTTAGAAAAACTGGAAACAAAGATACATCAATGTCGATAAAAATTGGAGCATTTGACATAATGTTCTGCTCAATTAGGGCCGCGTTTCTGAAGTCAGGGTTATAAGATTTCTTAGTGACGTGTTAAGATGCCCTCCTCCCTCCACTGCTGTAGGGCAACACCGTGGTGAAGTGAATAGACTGCCATTTGAGCCACAGAAACATTGTATGGAGCTTAACATCGGCTTTTGGAGTGATGACACTAACCTTTCATGTTAATTTCCCTAATATTTGCAACTGAATTGCGCATTCTGATGGCAACTGAAGCTATAAAGGGGGGGGGGGGTGCCATGGAAAAGCAAACATATCCACGAAAATGCAAAATTGAGGCATTGAATGATTTTTATTTGTCAGCTTCATTCCTATACGGTAGTGTAGTTGGTTTCGCCTCAAAAAAGGTCCGTCCTCTTATTTTAGAGCTTTGAAAACGCATGTTCTATGTATAAAAGAACATACCCTCACATGTCGTGTCCTTAGAAAACAAGAACAAATCCACTGCTGTCTGCTTCAGCCAATAGGAAGCTGTAGTTTGGTCATATGACTCCCACAATGCAAACAGGACACAGGAACGGAAAAGTAATTCCAGCGTGTACATTTTTTTTATGCACCTTATTCAATTCAAACCAACAAGTTTAAGTAATAGAGCTATAAAAGTTGATTAAAAATTAAAATCTAGAGGAGTAGGATGGTGGTTTTGATTTAACTAGTAGAAAATCCCTGTAATGGGAAACATTCTGTTGAAGAGTTTTTGAAAAAGCTAAAAAAAAAAAAAAAAAAAAAAAAAAAACGAAAAAGTCATTATAATCGCAAAAGAGAATTTATTTGCATTCTGATTTTAATATTAAAACTTTTCAAGTTATACAACAACTCTGTTGATGTAACATTGCAGGTAAAAAAAGGTTAGGTTTTGTAGAGTATTTTGCATGTTTAACTTTGAATCACCAGCTAGTGATATTAGCAGCTATTGCAGCAGATTAGATTTAAAATTGAATCTATCAGGCTATATATTACGTTAATTTTTTTGGGAGGGAGGGGTTACTAAATAAATTGTGATTGTTCTGGCAAAAGATGACGTATCTCAACCTAGTTTTTGCAAAAAGAAAAACATATAGACCACCTATTTCAAGCAAAAAAGAACGCATCCAATATTTAACCCTTAACAAGGGAGGTGCGGTCTCACAATCCGCTCAAAAGTTCATCCGATCACCCTTGTTTCAGTTCAATTCAATGGGTTTTCCCAATAGCTTTTTGTTTTGTGTCCTCGAACACCCTCCTTGCTTATCAGTATCTTTAGGTAAGTGCAATTGATTTAAATTTCATTGCATGCTTAGAAGCGGTCTGTGAGACCGCACCAGCCCTTCAGTGCTACAATTTTCGACAGTTGTAGACATGGCTCTTAACGTTAGAAACCGCGGATATAGGTTCATTAAATCTTATACGCGTTATGTGGAAGGGATGCAAAATATTCTATATGAGGTTGAGAGTTGTTTGAAATGTTCACAAACATTACGCAATGATGTTCTAGAGACAATCAAGACTAAATTATTTCTCGAAATACGACGCGAAATACTAGCAGTTAAAGGGCTGTCAAAATTTTCCCGTAACTTGATATAATAAATTTTCTGGTACTAAAATCTTCTGTATATATTAAACAACTAAAATGAAATCATTAATAAATAATAGATTAATTTTTATTACAAATAGTGAGCTATTTACTGCAGCATATGACTTTCTCGAAAAATCTTAAGATTCTAGCAAAATTTCCTCGGAAAAGGTATACTTCGATTCAAAGTAAAAAAATATTTTTTCCCCGTGCTAATAAAAGTTCAAAGAAAATCTAAGGTAAATTACAGGACTGTATCTTAATTACATGATTTTTAAGAATTTTTTTAAGTAGAGCGGTCTCTGAGACCTCACTGTCCCCTGTTACGTCCTACTTTTTCACCTCCCCTGTTACGGGTTAACGTTAAGTAATTAAATAATTAGCACATTTTTATTAAAACATGATGTAAGATATTAACATTAGGTACAAACCGGACAATATTAACAATATTTTGTTGGTGTGAAGTCCGGTAGTTAGAAGAAGGGAACAAGTTCAAGGGGAATGGTGTTGGCGCTTGTTCCCTTCTTCAAACTAAAGATTTAGCTAAATAATAGGTTTTTGTGTTCCGCCGAAAGTTTTGTAAAGTATACTTGTTTGCTTTTGCATAGCATCTACTCAAATGTGCACGTATGAATCATTCCCAGCATCAGGGTAACTCTAAGAGGAACTAAAAACGTGTAACAAATATTAGCTGTATTTCAATGCCGTGGGGAAGGTACATGGCAGTATCTACAAAAATGGGTTTTTGAGATAACTGAAGAATTGTGAATTTTGGATTTCATTCTAAAAATAGGGAAATGCTGGTATTTGAAGTTTTTTCCTGCAGTATTTACAGCAGAAACCAAACAAGCAAGCTTCTTTATCTTGGCTGATAATAAAGCTGAAAGTCTCTGTCTGGATATCCCTCTGTCCGGATCTCTCTCTGCCTGTCTGGATCTCTGTGGCGCGCATAGCACCTAGACCGTTCGGCCGATTTTCATGAAATTTGGCAGAATTAGTTTGTAGCAGGGGGGTGGGGTGCATCTCGAAGCAATGTTTCGAAAATTCGATTTTGTTCTTTTTCTATTCCAATTACAAGAACATTTTTCCGAGCAAAATTATAAGATGGACGAGTAAATTACCAAGTTATCATAACGTGGAACTGTAACATGGGCAAGTCGATTGGCGAGAAATGCACCATACATTATTTGTAAATATACAGGCGAACTAAAAGACCTTTTAAATTTCTACTACGGGCAAGGCCGTGCGGGTGCCACTAGTGTACAATAAAGCTAAGTACAATAGATGACAAAAAATGGCAAAAAGAAAAATTAAATTTTGCAGATAGTGCCCTTTACCTACCCACGGCGATTTAAGTCCTCATTTGAGGCAGTGAAAAGCAAAGGGACGTTTTAAAGTACTCAGTAAAACGCATCTTCTGTTCAGTCAGATCCTTGGTATACTTTCATTGGAAAGTTAATCTAATACGGGAATCCATTGGACTTACGCGCTTTCTGAAATAATCTATTCAACTTTCAATGTACCAGCTGACCATTTTCCACCAGGGTACAGCTGACTTGTGTATTTATTCATAGTTGTATATAAGCTGTCGTCAGACAAATTCTTAGCCGAGAGGAAATCATTGATTTTTTTTTCAATTTCGACCTACCAGCTGACTCATAGCCCACCGCGTTACGTCAGCTGACTTTGTATTTTCCTTCGAGATAGTGTCTTAACTATAATTTGACAAAGTTTCAGCCGGGAGGAAATGATTGACTTTTTAATTATTTTTTTTTTTACATGATTGGGATACTACCGCCGCCCATCCCGCTCACGGACACGCAGCTGACTTTCACGAGGCGTTTTGATACCATTCCCTGATGTCTCCCACCAATTATCGTTCGAGAGGAAATGATTGACCAAATTTGTACCTGGCTCCCGGACTATAAAGCATGCTGCATTGGAGCACCTACCAGGGCTACTAACATTCTCTTTCCCGAAAACCAGAGGAGAATTTCTCCTACCATTTGCACTGGTTTTCTCGCAATGTTTAATTTTTGCACTTTTATCCCCTTGCTTCTCACTACTTCATTGGTTGCTTGATTAAACTTAATCGAGAATCAATATTTGTTATTGATTTTTCTGGGGAATACTTAAAAAAATGACCCACAATCGTTGCAGACTAGCCGCCACTGGTAGTTTATATTATAGATTTTATAACTACTGGTAGTTTATATTATATTTTATAACTTAGCATGTTACTAATACGTTTCTTTTTTTCTTTCCGCTTTTCTGATGTGATGGAGCGACGATTGCTTCTTCTTCTGAGATGAAACTAGGAAATTAACAAAATTTAAGGGTTTATTTAACACTAAGCTTGAAAAGGTAAAGTACTCCTTTCTGACTATTTGGCATGTCTTGACCATATTTAGACATAGGACGCGTTTACAAAGGTAGTGAAATTACCCGACTTTCATCCAATTTAACAATCAGTGACAAATAGGATTTCTTGTGGAACATATATAATATATGTAAAAACATTTTTAGTGGAAATTTAACATTAAATGAAAGATACACTATGACCAAAAGTATCGGACACTTACAAAAAAATCACATATTTACGGATTTCTAGAGAAATAAGAGACCAATTGCTCTGGAATTTTTTTTCACACAAAATTTATATTCCAGTTCTCCAGTTATCATTTTCCAATAAAAATTAAGTCAACTATTCATTTAGGGGTTCAGCAACAAATTGAGAAAAAACGAGCTGATGTGTGCATCTTATGACTTCCTTTTACACCAATTTAATGTTATTTCCCCATTATTGGCAATTTTAATGTGATTCAATAGTTCACTCCCTAAATATCACCAACAGTGGCTAAATTGAAACCTGATTTTTTAAAAAAAACCGCAATTTTGTCGCCAAGCTGGAGATAAAACTTGCCGACCAAAAGACTGGCGATATATCGCCAAGTGTCCGCCAAATTATAACACCACTTGAGTTTGCATCGAAATTAACATTGATTTCCCCCCAAAAAGGTGCAAAAGACCCCTTTAGAAACGCTCGAATACAACCAAAAGGGGAGGTGCACAACTACACTCCACTAGGAGTTACGTCTAAATGATGAACACAAATTTAGCAAAAAATAGATTTCTGATTTTAATAGTTCTTTCGAAATTCCATCAGTTAGGTTAAACAAGAATAACAAGATTTAAAAAGAAAGAATATGGAAACGTGTTTTACTGTTATGAGAGGCTCAATTGCACTAAAATGAACACATATTCAGCAAAAAATAAAATTCTGAGTTTAATAGTTCTTCCGAAATTAGCTTACTACCAAACGGCACGACCTTGAGAGTCACAGATCTGTACGAAATTCTGTTCGCACTAGATATGAACCCAGCTAAAGCGGTTTGACTGCATTGGCTCTAGTTCGGCTGCAGTGGGGGCAGGGGGGTCCGAAGTTGGTAATTGAGTCCAGAAAAGAATGGTGTTTCATTTGAAATTTAACTTTTTTTTTAACCCATTTCTTGCAATTGCATTGCAGTATCAGCTAACAGAATGCATTCGTAAAAAAAAAAAGACTAAATTCCCCCTCCCCCCACACCCTACGTTGTATGGGAGGGCAAATACTGTGTCAAAGTTTCAAATTCGAATGAAAACGCTGTTACAATTCTGAACTCCTGGAACTGAGTCTGGTTCAAGAGGCAAAAACTTGAGGGTCATGAATCTGGATAAACTTCTGGATTTGGCTCAATTCATAGTAGATATGAGCCCAGGAAAAATAGTTTGAGTGAATATGCTCTAATTGGGTTCCATGGAGGGTCTAAGTTTGCTTGTTTGGCTTCAGCACTGAAATAGCGTTTTCTTTGGAATTTGAAACTTTGACACAATATTTGCTTTCCTGACATCTTTCGCGTCTCTTGTTCGTACAATGTAGGGGGGGGGGGGGATTTATTTCATGTTGTGCATGCATTTAGTTAGGTGACACTTCAATGCAACAGCAAGAATAGGGTAAGAAAGTTTAATTTCAAAGGAAAAACAATTGCTTTTCTGGAAGTAAATTAGGAACTTTGGATCCCCATTGCTGCGAAACTAGGGCCTATGCAATCAAACCGCTTTACCTGGGTTCATCTGTACTTAGCACGGCAGTCTGTATCAACCACTGCATTTCGCTATTGGGTCGTCAGGGGGCCTCCAAATTATTGTGGGCCTAGGGTCTCATTTTTTATTTAATTATTTATTTTGTTCAGTCGGGCCCTGCTTAAAGATGCATGTATTGATCTGCGACGTACTATTAACATTGACGTTCAAATTCACGAAAATTAACCTCTTTACGATTTCAATAAGCTGGAAAACTTTCTTTACATTTGGAACGCATTTCACAACTTTATATAATTAGATATAACCAGTTATACTGTCAAAACGGTAGTTACTTTTGGGAAAGATAATTGTGCAAGTTTGTAGCTAAACGTATAGGAAATGCAATGATGTCGTGTTTACCTTAAAATAGATAAAAATAATAGATGCAAAGATTTAGTGACAAAAAGTTGAAAAGTTTGCCACGGTCTCCTCCGTCAAGACGGATACGAGTTTATAAATTGGTATCACTTTCCTTCATATTTCGTGATTTCTACATTAACTAGAAAATCGCCCGTCAAAATTTGACGGGTGAAAATTGCTTCTACATTTAAACGAAGCAATTGCCTGTTCAGTGAAATTTCGATAGTTGAAACTATAATTCTAACTCCAGTAGATTTTTGACAATTTTTACGTTTCTTCATTCCCCTCAAATGACACAGTCTTACCGGTAAAACAGTTCAGTTACCGGATCTAGTTCAGCCTTGTCACAATAAAGCCTTTGCCTGCATGTCAAACAATACCAAAAAAATATTATCAAATTATCATGCCGTGGCTCGAGTTTCATTGTCGAAACTCGCGGGTTACTCGATCATTCGCTATTATATATATGAGGATAAATAAACTTGTGCGCTGCTGCCAAACGACGATGATGAAAATCAGCCCAATTTTGTACACACCGTTGCTTGCTATACCATCATCGTTGGATTTTGAAGTATACGTAGACAAATTGTTTGGAGTTTGTTTTGAAATTACATATGGATAGATGTTTGGTTATATGTAGTTACAAAAATAAAGTACTTAACTCCAGAAACGGTTGTGTGAAACAGCCGAAATCTGGAAAGCTTGTTTGCACATCTCCAGGTGACATTCCGCACTGAAAACTATTACTTTCACGGAGAACTTTCGAATCGCGTTACTTTTATTTAATTTCGTTTGCATTATTTGTTCCCCGGATTGAGAGCTTTATGCTTAGCTAGATTTAAACCCAGAGTTACCGGAGAGCGAAGGATCAACTCTGGGGTCGTTTCGAAGCATCAATGTACTTTTATGTTTTTTAGTGTCCGCTGTACCACCGTCATCACTGCAAGGACCATAGACTAATAATAAGAATAGACCGAGCTATGGCAACCCTTTTGCTGCTCATAAACCAAACCATGTGACTAGTGGATATCCTAGCAACAGCGGACGTTGATCGTAGCAGACGATCAACGCCGGCGAGAAATAAAATAAATAGAATTGATGGAACACGGAAGAATGATCTTTTATGGAGTCCGATTGTAAATTTGTTATTCTAAGTTGTAAATATTTTGTTAATATAGTGAGTTTTTCGTTTAGATAGCATTGTGCATTTTCTTTATTCAATTTCAATAACTCTCTAAGCAATTAAAGATGCAAGCGCCCAAAAAGAATCGGCAAACGGTAAGATTTTTACCTACAATTTCAATTTGAGTTACCGATTAGTACATTTTTGCGTTAACGCAAAACGTTTACGCCATTACGTTTACGCCAACGCTGGCGAAGCAGTTCCGAATGAAATAAAAGTTACTGAAAACTATGATCAAAAACTGATTACTAATTTTAAAATAATGCATAACTAAAAGAAAAACAGTTCAATCTCTGCACTTGGAAAAAAATATTATAATAAAAACACATTACGTCTTAAGATACATGTCGAGTGCCAAACTATAGATAATCCTGCCATCTAGCAACCATGCTGCCAAAGTTTTCGCCAAGCCTTCCACCAGTCACATGATGTATCCATGAACCAATTTTTTCATCAGCAAGTCTGGGAAAGCTCGGTCTACTCTTATTATTAGTCTATGGCAAGGACGGATCCAGAAATAGCTCAAGGAGGGGGGCGGTTGATTTTTTCACTTAACCCATATCTGACTTACACATGCTTGAAGGGAGGGAGGCTGCCACATCATTTTTATCTAACACAACTAAAACAAAGAAATTTATCCGACGAGGTTCCCGAACCTATTTCTTTCCTTTCCAATTGAAAGAGGTATTTTAAAATTGTTTTAGAATTCAATTTCGTCGTGATTCCGGGGGAATGTTTTGAAACCCACTTCCCCCTAACATGATCGAAGGTTGTCTAAAACTGCGCAATTTTTGATTTGAAGAATTCGAATATTTACGATAGGAAAGGTCACTGAACCCATTCCCTACCGCACTGCTACCCAAGTTGCATACAATCGGCGTCTTTAAATCTTAAATTTTGCTAAATGCTCGGGGAAAGGGTTCTAAAACCTTTCTTCCAAAGATCGTCTGAAATGGCCTTTTTGAAACTGGAATTGAGAAAAGTTTCCGAAAGGAACATTCGAACCCTATTCCTTTCCTTAACGTCGTCAAAGGTGCCTACACTTGTGTTTTAGAACTTCCATTAAAAAAAAATTTTCCGGTGCAGAGACCCTCAAGGGAGGGGCGATCGCCCCCATCGTCCCGCCCTTGTATCCATCCTTGCACCACTGATACCAAGATGAACTAAATTACGTTAGATTAGGTTTTTTTGACGAAGAGCCTTAGTAGGCCATACTGCGCAAAACGATTGTTTAAATTAGAAAAAAGGTACTAAAGAAGACAATTTTTTAAAGAAGTAAAGGACATATAACTTCTAGAATTTTGAGAAATTTTGCCGAAATAAGCACATTATTGAAGTTTTAAATTTCGATTAACAAGCCAAAAGAGCAAACAAAAAAAATAGCTTTGAGTAACGTTAAAACATTCATAGAAAAACAAAGACCAGACGAACAAGGACAAAAGGACGAACACTAAATTAAAAGAAAAAAATCCAGTGTTCTGAAGGAGGGGGAACAATTTAGGATGTGGTGTGTCCCCCTAGCAGTTACTTAAGGATGGATGGAACTGATTGAAGATTTGAAACGTATATGATTAAAATTTGGGCAAACAGAGAGGATATGCTACACTGTCTGATTGATATTGCATGTGTTGCATATTGGTGCAGGTTCTCGGGAAAAAAGATGTTTGTGTGTAAATCTGGCATGACCAGGACGAAGTCAGGCTATTACAGTGCGACGCAATAGTTTAGACAATGAGCAAATTCACACAGATTTCACACATTTTCCACCCATCCTTGCCAGCATCTTCGAATCGCCGCATCGCTTCGACTCAAATGACGAGCGATTCTCCGATCTGACCACTCGACCTCTTTCAATCCAATGATACGATGTCTTTAAAACTCTGACAGTTGCTCGTAATGAGCACGAACCATGCGGCGAGGCATTTTTAAGTTGTTGAAAAGTAATCTGAATCGCAATCAAACCAAAAGTTTTAACAACTGTTGAAGAATTGCTCTTAATATACATCTGATGGATGCGCAGTTTCGATGCGCTGGAGATCAAACTATTCATTCATTGGACACCAAATTTTAATCGTTTGCATATCTGGTCAAAACACTCATGCATACAAAATTTCAAAGCAATCGGATGATTGGCTTGTCGATTTCTTTGTTCGTGTACTTACGGTTGGTTCATATTGGCTTCCTCTTAAGTCAGAAGACCTATAAAGTCGCCTCAGAACACAGTAGTGATTACAGGAATACCACTTTGAGGCAACGATATATGCACACGTTTGTTAAGAAAAGAGGTAAATTATTGGGAAGGTTACAGTCTTGATGTTAAACTTGCGTCGTCTAGTAAAAATTCCTTAAAAAATGTTCTAGTTAAAGATAGGCTATATTAATAGTTGTAAAATTCAAAAATTTTCTAAAGCATCGTATTTTTCTAAATGGCCCCCTCCGAGAATTCTGTCTGGATCCGCCCCTGAACTTGTTCTCTTCTGGTGATCTTTGATGACTTGAAACCTTTCGTTGACAGTAGGATGGAGTGCAATTTTACTAAATTACGATGGCTTCGGTTCAGTTGAACTCGCTTATTTTTTTTCCGCTCATAGCAACTTTGAGTTATCTCTTTATTTCCTTTTATTTGAAGAAATCCAAAATGTATTCCAATTTCTGAAAACCTGAACATTTTTTAAAATACAGGCGTTCCTCGTATAACACGGTACTTGTACAACACGGTTTCGATAAAACACGGTACGAAACTTGAATTAATACTTCATGGTTTTGATATAACTCGAATTTTATGTTTATAAAAAATTAATTTCATTTTTGTTTATCCATTCTGTTAATAGTTGATAACTCTATAAAGTTTTTACTTTGTTTTTATGAAACTTGGTTTCAATATAACACGGTACACATCCCTAGATTTACATTAATTCTAAGTCTCGTATAACACGGTTTCGATACACTACTACACGAAACACTATTTCGATATAACACGATATATAACACGATATATAAACTGGCTCTAAATTAAGCTCTTCTCTGAGTGGTGGGAGCTAGTCAGGCTATTGTATAGCCTTTACTTCCATCTACTCAATCAGGGATTCTCAATTCGACAGAGAGAAATATATTTCTGTTGGTAATTTCTTTTTTTTTTATATGTGAAATGCATATTTGTAAAATATATGTATGTGTATGTATGTATATGTGTATATATATGTGTGTATACGTGTGTGTGTATATATATATATATATTTCCCTGATTGAAATAAAATGAATTGAAATGAATTGAATATATTGACATAATGTTTACTATGTACATGATCAGTTAGCGTAAAATATAAGTTATTTTTTAAAAAGTCTCGTATAAAGCGTAATTCAAACAGCGTCCGCACATCACGTTCGCCACGTAAAACGGACAGAGTAACGTTTTCCGAAAAGGGAGAACATTCATACTTTGCGGACGCAAAAAAGGCACATGTCAGTCTCTCACCCAATAGAAAGAGCGCGTTCGTCTCGTGGAGACCAATGAAATGCGACGCCTAGCTCTACGGACGTCAGAGCCGTCAGATATCTGGAGGCCTAGTCTCTGCCCAATACGTAAAAATTTAACGCATGCAACGCCCACCCGTGACGTCACTTTTACGTACGCAACAAAATTCGCTAGTCTCTGCCCTTTCTTACCGGACGCAAAAGGCAGCTGCCAAAACGCGAACGTACGGTAAAATTAACGCCACTGATTTTTCTGGCGTAAACCTTTCGTACGTACGTTTAAGAGTCAAAACAAAGATGGCTGCTGTATTCGCCGCGCAATGAGTTTTATGAAACTTGCTGAACTATTGGAACTTATCGAAAAGAAAAGTATTGAAGAATCATCACACGCGTTGGATATTTTTGATGCAAGGTTTGTCAAACTTTATAAATGGATCAAAAGTTAAGTAATTAACGCCACAGAAGTGAAACATTGCTTTCCCCTCCTGTATATAGGGTTACCAGCTAATTTGCGAGTACATTCTTCGTCACTGTTCTACAAACACAACATCATTTTTAATTCTTAGCGTTCATTTATATTTATTGATAAGAGTGAAGTAAAAGATCTTGCACCATGGCCCTACGAAATTTGCTGTTGATTTTGTTTGTACAGATTAATTATTTTCCGACAGGTAAGTGGGTCATTCCATTTTAAACCAAGCAATAAAATAAACAAATTTCTCAAGCTGATCGTTTCAGATTTTCAAGAAACTTTGCGAAATCCTACTACTCTCTGACACCTCAAATGTATATAAACTTTAAAAAAAAATCTATCTCTTACACAAGTGATCAGTAACTAATGTCTGAGTTTGTTAAACACTATTTTCCCGGCAGTGTTTTGAAATGTTATACCTGACTCAAGTTCTATGGGAGCTTCAGAGTTGCATAATAGCTCATTTTAAAGAAAACTGCATATGCCTTACTTTGATGTGTAACAACACAAATATTTCAGATAAAAATATTTTTTCACAATTTTAAATTTTGACATTGTGTCTCAAAAATTCAGGGGTTTTTTTTGTAATGTATTATAATGAATGCATCCCAAATGTTCAGAGTGGGCTCAGAACAGTTGCAACAAATATTGTAGGATAATTTTTACAAATAATTGGCTTAAAAAAATCCTGACTAGTGTTATGCCGGATGACCGAGGGAAGATAAAGATGTGTATCCTTATCTGTTTTTTCCAGATCTTAAACAAATCTTTTATATTCTTAAATTTCAACACATATTTGAATTCTAAATATAGATAGGCATGAAACACTCTTAAATTCTATGTAAGTTAAGTGTTTTCATTTTGTTAAATAAGGTATCATTTCAGAAATTAAAAAAGTTAATTTTTAAACCCCGACTCTATTAGGAAAGAGATAATAAGTTTGACATGTATATTTGTGTGTGTTTGTGGAATCGTAGCTCCCAAACAGATGAAACGATTTTGTTCATTCTTTTTTACGCTCAAAAGGTGACTTGACCTTTGTGTTCTTAGCTTGGTCTCATCTTAGTAAGACTAATTACCCAGGGGTGTCCACCTCTTCCCCAAATACAACAGAGAAAAATACCCTTGAAAACAACCCTCCTAAAATTTTCAATGCCGTAGTCTGACCTTCCCTTGGTGGACACCTATGAATTAATGAAGATATTAATTAAAAACCAACGTAGTGTTTTTCGCAGTTTGAACAGTGAGATCTTATATATGTGCGTTTTAAATATTGGGACTAGTTGAAAGAATGAAATTTTCTGCGTTGAATATTTGTTAGGAATTTCCAAGTAGGAGTTATAATCTTGTTTACACAATAAAAGAAAATTTTGAGTTCAATGTTAAACCTTTATGCTTGCGAGTAATAGCAATTTCTTTGTTGCTCCACGATTTAAAATTTATCTACTTTCAGTTTCTGGCGTGTACTGACCCAGAAGTAGTTCTCACGGATCTAGACACTAGTGATCCCTATCCGCAGATCTGAACTTTTAACGATCCAGCACATCACTAGTTATAAGTTTTTTTTTGTTTTTTTTTGAACTACAGAGCTGTACAATAGCGCATTTTAAAGATAATTTCATTATCTTTAATCTCTGATTTGTAAGTTAAACATTTTTTTATTCCAATAATTTTAAAATTATGTACTTTTTTAAAATTTTTTTGTAGTCCCACTCTGAAAATGTTTGGCCCTATTCACTAAAATACAGTAAAAATCATGCTCTTTTTTATAAAATGACACTATTCTCAATTTTTTTTAATTTGAAAATTTTGGGAAAGGGGATTTTTTTTCCGAAAAGTATTTAAGTTACACATTCAACTGAAGTGCATGTCTTTCTCTTCAAAGTGAGTTATAATACAGCTCTGTAGCTCTCATAAAGCTTGAATTATAAAATTTTACGCACTGCCAGCAAGTTAGAAAGAAGTGCTGTGCTTTTTAACAATTTTCAGAAATTAATTACTAATCATGTATGAAAGTTTTTTAAAAATTATATACAGTAAAACCCCTCTAATACGGACACTAATGGGACAATTTTTTTGTCGGCAATAGATGGGTGTCCGCAGGTCAGAGATTTAACAATGTTATTTTCTTTGAAATCGGAGAATAAAATATTGTTCACATCAGTGGGGTGGCCGTTTGGAGGGGTTTTACTGTTACATTTAAGATGTCAGAGTAGGGCTTCTGAAACTTTCATGAAATTTGAGACGGTCAGGTTGAGAATTTTATTTATTTATAGGTTTGATATATGATCCATTTGCGTGTCGAATAATATTAATTTGTACAAATAAAATAAACAACAATGTTTCTAGGGCCAAGCTGCAAGATCTTTTACTTCACTCCCATCAGTAAATATAAATGAATACTAGGAATTAAAAATGATGTTGTGTTTGCCGAATGATGAGGTAAATTAGTTGGTAATCCCATAATGATGAATGAGCAAATGAGCTGGTAATATTGCTGATGGAAAGCAATGTTTCATTGCTGTGAGGTTAATCTGAACATTTTGGTCAGAAAAAAAGTTTGACAAACTTTGCATCTAAACTATTCAACACATTGTATAAGACTCCTGAAATACTTGTCTTTTGATGCATTCCAATATTTCTGCTTCTTTTTGTTGAACACTCAAAGCAGCAAATTCATCACTCAGCAGCCATCATAGACTTTGCACATAATAGCTGTAAGCTCAGGTACACATGTATACTTCCGTAGGACTCCCTTAAGCTACAGTAGGGTCTCATTTCACAATTTTCCATGGGTGGGGGGGGGGGGGGGTCTAAAGATTTGTGCGCAATAGATTATATAGGAAGAAAACAAACTGCGTACACACAATAGTGCCAAATTTGATTGTTTCTAAAATTCAGAGGGTTCCCTTACCACCCAATTGATGGATCTGGAATTCCTGTTCTTCACTATACATATCATCATTCCCATAATACACATCACAAAATTTTACACAGTTGCGGAACCAATAAATGCACATTTACATCAATGTTCATTGTTGTTTCTTCAATATGCACTTTATTTGTATACCTTCGGCTGATTTCAAACAAATTTCTTTATTTAAGCTGTCATTTTATTATAAAAAGGAATATTAAAACATATTCTGTACAAACTGCAGTATAGTTGTAATGGAATTTTAGAGGCTCTGCCTCCTGCTCGTTTGGCTCGCCAACCCCCGGTTGCCACCTGTGGGCGCTCAAAGCCACTTGCAGCAGGTGACTATTAATGATTTTAGGGGTGTCGAGACATCCCAGAATATCCTCAGGAATGGAAGCCCCTAAAGGTTTAGAGGGGCGTTAAAGAGTGGAAATGGCTTCCCCTATTTGCCCTGTATCCAGTGGTACAGGTAGACACAGCCAATCCGGAGAAGATAGACACAGAAATAAATAGTTTAGACTAGGGGGCCCGACTCCCCTGCTCGCTTTGCACGCCAACCCGTTTGCCATCCGCCTCAAAGATTTTATGCTTTTTAGGGTATCATGACATTCTTGGATATCCTCAAGGACATAATCAGTACTGGATATCTGGCCCCTCAAGGTTCAGAGGGGGTGAGACAGGGTGCAATAAATACAGAGATTAACAACCCGTATCCAAAGGTGGGGTGTGTTGGCCGGATTCGTAAGGTGTCAGACTCTTAACTCAGGGGGTGCCCACCTGGAAGGGGTCATGGTACAGACTGCGCCAATAGAATTTCTAAGGGAAGGGGGGGGGGGAAGAAAATTGAGAAGTATTTTTTGGGGGGTGCTTTTGCTCTTGGGGGAGGACCCCTGCTTACCCGAAGGGTCCAAGGTCCGATGTCAGCCGGTCAAAGATCTTCCATGTTTGTTAATGGTGACTGGGGCAAGTTAAATATGTATCAGTCAAAGTCCTTCAAAGAAATAATACCTCTGGGAGTGCTAGACCAGAGATTACTCGTCTTCTGACCTGGATCAAAAAACAGCTGTCTTCAGGTCCCCATCCAACAGTTTAGAACAAAAATGGTAGGTACGGGGAATCCTAGAGTGTGATGTATTCAACGGTACCAGTATTGACTTGGCAGACATTTCCAGTTCAGAGGAGATGCGGTTAGGGACAGGCAGAGTCACAGAAATTAATATTATCGACTATTAGATAATCTGTTATGCAAATTGTTCTGAATGATGTTTTAATTTTTCAAACTACAAATAGAAAGAAATTCACGAAAAAAACATTTTAGCAATTTATTTTTCTTTTCGTAATTGCATATGTAAAGCCTAATAAATACAAATTAAATTTCATTCATTGGATACTTATAGAGAGATGGGTTTCTAAACTCCTTGTGCCTGGGCTCAGTTAGCCCCCGCTCCAGATCTACTTACCTGCAGCGCGGGGCGGCTCACTATACTAAATGGGCCCCCGGCTTTCAGTGGCTTAGAACTCCAGTAGCCAGTTAGGGGCTCTGCTAATTTTTTGCCAGGGTTGCCTAAAATTTATAGATCAGAGCCAGACAAGGGTGTCACCATCTCAACATGGAAGGGGGAGGGCAGGCCCAGGAAAGTCCCAATGCAAAGTCGTTGTGACCTCCCAAAATTTTCCTTATTCGATAAATTTTTTTGCCGCTTCAGCAAAATTAGGAGTTTTATTAGGTAAAATTATCCTCATTCAGCGACAATATTTGTGGCATTCCATTCGGCAAATAATTGAAGACTTTTTTTCCTCCCAAAGATTAAAGTTCAGTGCCCTCCTGGGCAGGGCCATAATTTGGACAGTTTGGGGACTGGTCTTTTAGCCCCCCCGCCCTCCCCTCAAGATTTTGGAAGCAATGCAATTCTAAAATTGATAGCAGTATTAACTCAACACCAGTAATTTTTCTTTTTTAATGTACTTGGAAGAAGATGTATACACTTTCAAACTCCATTGACAAATGCCCCCCCCCCCCCGGTGAATATGTCCATGGTGCCAGAAATGCCTGTTTTTTATTTGAGAGTTGGCACAAAAGTACTTTGAGCCAAATTCTTAAAAAATATTATAGTGTTAAAGCTATTTTGATAATTTACAAAACAATTCAAAATAATGTTTCAAAGAATGATATTTCGCTACATTAGGAATATTTTGTAATTTCATTATCATATTGCCAGATCAATGAAGAAATATTAAAAATGAATTTAATTAGAACCTTCCATTGCTTTGTTTTCTTTGCTAGTTGATATTTTAAATTTTAGGAATTTGTTACTGAGATGCTCCAAAAAAAAAAAAAAAGGTAAAAACTCCAACAAAAATGCTTTTTTTTTATTATCATTATGATTCTTAGGTCAAAAGGTTCTTCTTTTGTGCTCCTTTTTTTCTGATTTCGGTACCCGAGTGGTGTAAGTAATAACAAGAATTTTTTTTTCCATCTTTCTATGATTGAAAGCAGACGTCGGAAGGAGAATCAAAACAAAACAACTGAGGCTAGCCTCGTCTCCTGAGCGTTCTCATGTCAACGATTCTAATTTTCCATTGGCTTACAGGGACAGGAAGAAAGGCGTGGTTTAATGCTTACCGTACGTTCGTTATCCCAGTGAGTATTAACGAACTTCCGGGTATTTTTGGGCAGAGACTACCGCAGTTACCGTACGTACGGTGAGTGCGTAAGTTGCTAGCGTCCGATACGATGTGCTCGTGCGATGACGTCACGATTAACGAATGCTATTTACGTATGGGCAGAGACTAGACCTCAGGGACTTTTTCAGATTTAAATGTTTTACATATTTTGGATTCACACTCAAAAAATGGCCAAAATTATAGTGTTGTGCATTGTTTGGCACGTTTTTCTAAACTTTGCTGATGTTTGTGCCAAATTTCTTTTTTTCTTTACTAAACTCCATGAAAGCATCCTATGGTATGCCAAAAGAAAGAAAAAGTCAGTGATAATAGGCATCGACGTATTGCTTGGCGGAAGTTTATTGCTATTGTGTATTACCGATACGTTATATAAAAAAAAAGCTTTGTATTTTGGCTCAGTATGTTTTTCATTATATACTAATCTATATAATTAAAACAAAGAATTCATATGCATGTATGTATGTGCGTTTATCTGTTCCCTATACAAATCCAGTTTACGTCGGATCTGGACCAAATTTGGCAGGGAGGTACTTGGAACCTGAGAAGGAACATAGGGGAGTTTTCAAAAGCCAAAAAAGAACCGAACGGTTCAAATTTTAATTTTAGGACAAAAAAATGGCTCTTTTTACCCAAACAGTTTGATTTTAATGCTATTCGAAAGCCCGCAAAAATACCTCTAGAGTACTTTTGCTTCCTCCAAATGTATCCTTTTTTTCTGTACTGCCAGAAGATAATGAAGAATTTTAGTTGCATTTATGGAGGGTTGCAATTAATTTATTCGGGAATTTTTGATTTGCTGTTTTCTTTCTTTAAGAAAGATTATTTTGAAAGGAAATTTTACAATATTTTTGTATGTTTTTTTCCTCCAATTGAAGCCTAATTGTTGAAGACGTGTCACTTGACAAAACTTTTTTTTTTTTTGAAGGACACGGTGCAAAGCTGGGCAGTGCAGCTAGTGATAAAATGAAAAGAAGTATTGTAGACCAAAAGCAGATGCTAAAATATTGTTGCACAATTACAGCAAATGCTATTTTTTTGTGCACAACACATGACACTGAAGATAATCATGAAAATCATTAAAATAAGCTACAAATACTATGTTTCCAAAAATAAGCAAATGTTAACAGCATTTTTCAAAGACATTAAAGCTTGCTTTTTTTTTAATTTAAGAAGAAAAAGTTTTAGGTTCCGGATTTTGGCATTTTGAAACTGAAGTCGGATAGTGTTTACAACTTTTATTAGGAAAAGAATAACCATGGCCAGTTTCACAGATCAAGATAAAAAAAACATGGGATAAAAAGCAATAAACATAACAAATTTACCCATTTTTAGCAGCTCGCAAGCATTGCTTGTCCAAATTCTATAGCACCACCACTAGAAAACTTCAATTTAAATGGAGCCTTTCCAACCCAGTTTTCCTGAACAAAACAAGAAATTTATTCAAAAAAATAAATGGTAGCTAGGGTAATTAAATGCTGGAACAAAGTTAAAAAAAATCAATTTCAATAGAAATTCAGTAAAAATAATATATAAATGCAAAAAAGGAACATACAGTAGAGCGCCACAAATCACTTGAAATCTGCCTTGATTTTGTCAACAACTGCATTTGAAATCAACTTTTTTCTTCCATGAAAAACAACCATATTTCCGGATGATGAATAATTTTGCATAGTTCACCTTCAACCAAGTGAAAGACCTTAAAATATTCTCCCTCACAAAAAAAAAAAAGGCAATTGAAAAAAAAAAAAAAGAAATTATCAGACCCCCCCCCCCCCCCCCCCCCCCCAGCAATTTATATTTTTTAAACTTATTTCCTTTGGCATTATGAACTCCTTTTGCAAGCATAGGAGTTTTCCAAGTTTCATAATTGCAAATAAGCTACAAAGTTTTTAAGCACACAATCCATGGGTAATACGTTTTGTGACAGCATTACGCATGATTAGCTAAGCCGATCAATGGACCGGAAAAAAATTCTTAAAATTATGTTTCTATTTTTGCTCAATATGCTTTTTATTGTATGCTATTGAAGAAATAGTGAGAAATATTGTAAACCGAATGCAGATTATAAGATTGCTGCACAGTAACAGTAAAATGCTAATATTATGCATAGCACCTAACATATTGCATAAGAAACACAAAAATAAGCCTAATTTACAAATAATTCAGCAAGCAAAAGTTGCATAGACATTGAAAAAAAAAAAAAAGCCTTAAATATTGAAAATAAAAGATTTTTTTTTTCTAAATGATGCTTTTATTATTTTAGTTCTTATGACTTTTGTGTGATCAGGGGTTACTTCTAGAACAATTATTACTTTTGGATTTAAAATTTTGAAAAGTTACAGCTGGAGGAATGTTTTAATCATAAATTTTTCAAAATTAATTTTGAAAAATTTATTGCCTAAAGCAAAATTATTGCCTAAGCAGCAGGGTTTCCCAAACTGCGTCTGCGAACCCCTTAGGGGATCAAAAAAATTTGGAGAGAAATGTTTAAGAAATGTTAAACGGTATTTAAACAATGCTTATGCATTTGAAAATCATAATTTTCACTTTTGAAGTATGGAGTTGTTCTTTGAGATAACTTCCGGAGATTTCGAGATACAAAGCTGCAAGATCTTGCACAGGTTGTCGAATCGTTTTCGGCTTCGACAAAACCATGCAGTCTGTCGTCTTGTGAATATGTATGTTTGATACACAGTACCTTATATACTCGTGTATAAGTCAACCCCCTACTTTAAGAGGCCTAAGAGTGCTGATGGCCTTTGAAAAAAGTGAAGAAGGTGAAAAATTTGAAAACAAAGGTGACTAAGCTGTTGCAAAAAAGTAACTAAAAGGTGACCAAAAGTAATTTGTTAAAAAATCAAAAAACAGAAAAGGATTACCCCTTTTAACTAACTTTTACCAAAATAGCCCTATATACTTTTTAAAAAGACTTCTTTACAATTTTGAACACTAATATTTTTGGGCTAGAAGTAGCAAATAAAATTTTTTAGACATTTCAAAAAACTTTCAACGTAAACACTAGGTTACCTTAGAATATATATATATATATTTTAAATCAACATAATACAGCTTGAAATTGTGAAGTAAAGAGCAAGATGATGCATTTACTGAATATATATTTTACGTTATGCAATCATATTTTTAATATTGTTTCTTTTTCTTCATTTATTTATTTATTTATTAGCTTCAGGGGCATTCCACGGTATTTTTGACACTTATGTAGAGTCCGTAACGTGACCTTTTTTGCCATAACTTTTTAATTTACCGTTTGATTTGCAAATTATTTTAATTTGAGCTGGTGTGTTGGTAGGAAAAGATCAAAATAAAATACGGACTCTACATAAATGTCAAAAATACCGTGGAATGCACCTTCAGCAAAGAGCTCTTCTCTTGCTGCTTTGGTTTAAAGAAGCTCTTTCTTTTTTCACTCAGAGCTAGTTTCACTTTCAATACATGATTTAATTGTTTCCATTTTCTTCGTTTCTTCTTCACAATCCTTTCTTTTTTTGCTCTTCTTCTTGCTTCAATTTCCATTATGTTGCAATGTGCACAGAAACGAACTGTGCCACTGAACTAAATCAAACGCTCTGCAGTTTGGACACAATAAGAAACAAAATCGCTTCTGTTGGGGGACTAGTACAATATACCTCTGGCATTTTAATAGAACTTTGGTTGAGCCCCCATTTTTTTCATTTCATCAACAAGGCATAAATAGCTTGTACATAGCTTTGCAGTTGCATATTATCAAGTAAAAATTGTTGAAAAGCAGTTTGAAACGATATCTTAAACATTTTTTATTCTCCTAATTTTGATAGTACACTTCTAGGGATGTCTCTGGGATATCGATTAATTAATAAATTATAAAATGCAATTCTAAAATTTAGATTCATTGAAACACTTTTCAAAACTAAGTTTTGGGCGACACACATTTAAAGTATAAATAACACAACAGTTAGTAAATAAAAGTGTATAGTGTATATAAGTAATAATACCTCCATTTTGGGCATTTACAATTCCTTTGATATAATTTGCTCCAAAAACAGGTTGTTCAAGTTCCAGAGAAGACATACTGAAAAATGGGAAACTGAATGACTGCAAAGGATCCTTCTCGGATTTATTCATGAATATCATCTAAGAAAGAAGAAACTAACATCATTTTCTGCTAAATAAATATACTAAAAAAAAAAAACAAAAAAGAATAAAATAACTGGCATACTTTATAAATGTACAGCAAAATGCAGATTAAGTAAAGGTTTAGTTTATCTAAAGAAACATAAATGCAGCTCTATGTGCATCAGAACTTATATTTATGATCAAAAGGTTTCAACATTAGCTAACTCCCATGAGCTCCAATAAAAGTTGAGCTTTGCAATAAATTCAAGACAATTATTAACCTTAAATTCCTATGACTTTCCTTCAAATATAAAAATCTGGCAATTTAAAAATTGTGCAGCCTATATCAAAGTAAAAAGTTAATTTTTGTCATCAAATAAAAATGAGAAAATCGATTCAATGTACACAGAAATAGCAAAGAAATTGTACTCTTTATGTGTTATAAGCAGTGATATTCCAATCAATTTTTCTGAGGGTATACTTCTAGTAATCAATTACGCATTTTTGTGTATGTGATCATATACATTGTTTGCCATCATATGAAAATTTATGAAGCTTGAAGATATATGCTATATGTCTAAAAAGTGTTTGAGCGTATACCTATGGGAACACCACTCGTTATGAGAAAGCTAAAAATACTTTATCGATTTTGTTCATTTTTAAGTTAACAACTTATTGTATTTTTAAGGTGGTTCCTGGTTAACCCTGAAATACATATAGGCAATCTTATTGCTATTTGTGCATTTATTGCATTGATTTTTTCATTTATAAATGTGCTAAATAATCATCCTATTTTTCCATATGAGATAGCTAGCAGGAAATTTTATTTTATGGCGATTAAAAGTTGGGACAATATTTCCATTTGTAATAAATGCGATAATTTATGAAAACTGAAGCTGGTGGGAAGCCTCTTAATTGTCCTCACTTTTATTAGGCGGTCCACTTGTGTCCATTTTATTAAATTGGTACACAAAAATAAGTTTAATCACATTTCTCTCAACCCAGGCTCTTTCTCAGAATAACTTCTGTTGCCAAGGTATCCTAATCCATGGAACGATTAAACTTCAATACACTTAGATATTTTAATAAAAGTAAAAGTTGTAGTGTTTATAGCAAAACCTTATCAATATCGTATTTTAAAGATTTTGTTCGGCAGCTATTACATAGATTAGACATATATAGGACAATTCTTTGGAAAACAATTCTTCTAATTTTTAACTTTGGAATTCTGTGAAATAAACATAGTTGTCCTTTTTAACGCATTAAATGCCCCACTTAATTTCAAAAATAGTAAAATTATTTTAATTTATGTTTAAAACATCAAGAAGAAGCTATTCCATCTTGTTCTTGACCTAAAAATTATCAAGAACAAATTATCAAATTTAGAAGTAATTGAACAATGTCAGCAGTTTAATAAAATGAACTACGTATTGATGACTGAAGAAATGAATTATACTGTAAGTAAGAGCAGGAAACTTTTTGAAAATTTCCCTTTTTAAAACCAGACATAGGCTTCACTCAGTGGTCGGTAAAACTACATTTTCTCTGCAGTGAACTACAATTATAACTACTTTATTTCTAAAGTACTTCACTACAAACTACTTTTGCAATGTAGTTGCTACTACGCTACTTAAAAAAATTAATAAAAAACAAACACGGATTGAACGAAAAAATTCGAAAAGTGATTTAGATTCATAAAATTAGTTCATTTGAGCATGCAATATTACCTATTCTGTCTTCCTTTCTTTTCTTTTTTTGAGAAAACCTGTCATTCTAAACCATTTTTTTACATTTTTTTACAAATATTCATTCGCTGCTAGAAAGGATTAAAAAGTTGAAAGAAATAAACCTTCAAATTCAGGAGAATTTTTAACAGTGAATTAATTATGATACTTAAGAGGAAAAGACACTGAGACAAAATATTTCTCAAGTTTGTAAGAAGCAGTACCAATATCAGAAACAATTGGCTTGAAAGGAATACCAGCTTTATTTAACTTAGGCAAAGCATAATTCTAGCACAATTAGCAATTGAAGGAATAACAGATTGCTTTTACTGGGTGTCTCTTTACATCCAAAAGCTCACTATTTTTCATTGACAAAGGAGTTCCCTGCAACCATGAAACACTTGTCTGCAGTAATCTGCCAATTTTGTGCATCAAAATGTTGTTGATAGCCATTTACTTCTCTGCACAATGGTATATGCTATTTATTTCTCATAACCAAGAATGTTTAACTTTTTTGAATGTGCAATTTAAAATTATGTGCGGATGGCATTGATACAGAATGTTTTTTGTTAAACTCGGAACAGCTTACCGGAAAAGGTTGTAATGAATAAGGGGGTAGAATAAGATAGTAATGAATAAGATAGCTTTAAGTGAGCCATTGAACTTCATTGGGGATTAATAAACTGACTAGACTCATACTAGCTGGGCCTAAAGCCTGTTGCTGGTTGTTAGAGATGTATCTATTGGCATAAAACTGAAGATAGAAACTATTTTGATATAATTCATTACATGGATTCGTTGTTCAAATTTCAAGTTTTCTTTATTTATAAAGCTTGTCATAGGCACTGTTGTATGCTATTCATTGGCAATGAGCCAACTTAAAAAAATTGCCGAGAGGGAAAAGCATGCAAATAAATTTTAGCTTCAATTTGACAATACATACTTGCTTCAATATGCATCTTACTAGCTTCCAATGATAAACTTTTTTTAAATGAAAAGTGAGCCTAGAGCTCCAGTAAATTCAATCTTTCTTACTCTTTTATGCATTAATTCTTCTCTGTGACTGTTCCTTAAATGAAGGCAAGGAAATCCTAATTAAAAAGGACTACGAATAGAACAAATGTCCCTTAAACAGACGTATCTCTTAAAGGAGGTACTACTTTACTTTTATGAACTATTAATTGTGATGTGATGCAGCTGAAACAACAATTAACTATTCTAATTTGTTGAAAATTGCAGTGCAAATGTACGCAATGTATAAAATTGTTATATTTGGAAGGAGAAGGGGGGGGGGATAAACTTAAATCTGAATTCTGCTGGACTGCTTTTGGAAATAATACTTTCAGTATTAGTGAGTTTTGTTTCAATGTGGGTAGAATTTTTTCAAAAAATTATATGGAAACAAAAAATGGGGACCCCGAAATGAGAATGAGCTTCCTCTAACTTCAGTGGTTAATCGGGCCCCGCCCAGATCGTTTAAGGTTACCATAAAAGACAGCAAAAGCGAAAAGAAGTAAGGAACTTACTCTATGAGTTGTGAGATATATCTTTCCTTTTTTAGTTCCTCCAAAATCCTTTGCATTACTTCCATCAATCGTAAATTCAACTCCATCACAATATAAAAGAATTCTGCAATCAAACATTTATTTTCATATTAGAAAAAACGAATTGCAAGGCCTACGGGAATACGTACACACATCAAAAACTACTTTTATTTCATTCAAACATGTAGTATGCATAAGGTGACCAGAAATTTTTCATCCTCAAAACAGGATGCTCTAGAATCTTACACAACATTATGCTTAACATAAAAAAAGCAAAAAAAAAAGGGGGGGGGGGGGGGAGAAACTCATGTTTTTTAATTTTTTGTGCTTATTACAAAGGCTATGAACAGAATAAAAAGAAGAATTATACCTCAGAATCAAAGTTCGCCGATATGTATCATGATATATATCACAATATTTACTTTGAAAAAATCATGATATTTTGGACATTAATTTTTGCAACTAAGATTTTGAATGTAAAAATTATATTAATCATAGTAATATTGTTCATTTATTATTAAAAATAACCAAAAAGTCATGTACTATATTTTTATGAAGTATTAATACATCATTAATATAACAAAATATTTTTTTCCTTTTTTATTCTATATTCATAAAGTTATTAGCAATGTAAAAGTTTTAATTCATATTAAAAAGTGCCTAATTAAATATTAAACATAGGTCAGAAAAAAAAAAGAAAATGTCTTATGACTGTGCACTGGCTATATATAATGCATATTTTTTATTTCTGAAATATATATGTGTAAAAGTAGCTAACAGAAGAAAAATGAGCCCCAAAGCAAAATACTTGACGATGTTCGCAACGTAAAATCATTCGACCAAAATTGTTCTGTAAGTACTTCAAGCACTCTATACACAAGCTACCAATGTTACTTTTTCCACAAATCAGAAACCTTAAATCAAAACCGTTTCATACAAGAGAGTATTTTTTTTTTAGTTTTAAAAACTTCACTGTTGCTATGCATTTCTGTAGAACCTAAACTGTTTGAGATTCTCCAAAAGTATTTTATATGCTTCTAAAATGCATAGAAAAAGCAAAGATACAAAATTTTATAAAAATCCGAACCTATGTGTCAAACTATTTTTTTTTTGGTTAATTTTATATGGCATGAAAGAGAAATTAAAATAATGTTAATAAATAAATTGCTACAATAATAAACAAAAATGAGTTGAATTAGGGTAGCATACGATAAAACACTTCAGAACTATCTAAATAATTTAAATATTTTCAGGATGCAAAAGAATTGAAATCTCAAATATGTTTTGTTTGAGATTTCAGTTTTTCGGTGACTGATGTTTTTCAATGGTAGCATGTTTCCAAAAAACACGTTTATGGAGGAAATTGCAGTGGATGAAGATCGATTGGTAAAAATAAGCAAAAGGCAAACCAAAAACACTAGAACAATCAGAATTCTTTCAGATTAGAATAGGAAATTTCTGCAGAAAATCTGAAGAAACTGCCGATTTTCTACAAATATTTTCCAATTCAAGATAGAATTTTGCAAAATTCTGTCAGGAATTGAAAGATATTTGCAGAAAATCTGCAGAGTTTTTATAGAAAAGTAGAATTTCTGCAGAAAATTTGTCTGAGTTTTCCTCTCACACTTGAACAGAATTGTTCTACAGCTCAGGCATCTGTTCTGCGATGTATGTCGCAAATTTGGTAGTATTCTGCTTTGGGGAAAATGAGTAAAACAGCTAATGCTCAATTAAGACCATTAAAATTGATAAAAATGTTAAATGAAATATTATATAAAAATGAAAGAAACCTTAATTTTAAGTCTAAGTATTGTAATAACAATGTAAGAAAACAAAGTGATTTGAGGATGCAATTACTATTTTGAAGACTTTAGTTTGCTGCTTGGAAATATCGGATGTATATGAAAATATCCGATATCTATCAAAATATCGAGAATATCATGATATTTACGAACGCTGCTCAGAACTCAATAGTTACACCTATAATGATACACTTAGTTCATCACTTTCAATAATTGAACCTCATCTGAGAACTTTGATTTGGGTCAATGTGACTCAATGCCTGTAGTTAAGGATTTATAAGATTCTTAGCAGTTATTTAAAAAATAATTTCACAACAAAAAAATAATTACTATACAGAAATACTTGGATTTTGTATGCCTAAAAGGAAAAAAAAAAAAACATTCTTTCTATTACAAATTTTCTATTCAAAAGCGCCCTTTTGATTGATCATGTCAGTCGAGGTCTCCAGCAACAATGAATTGGAAAAGAAAAGTTTCAACGCAATCCGAAACTTCAGGCTTTGAATTTGATCCCTAGGACTAACAGAACTTATGCTTAAGTAATGACGCATAAATATGAAGTCGTGCATAACGTCGAAATTATCCATCTACTGTCTGACCACCAATGACATGGAAAGGCGATGTGCGGTTTAGAAGCAGAAACAGGCGCATGCATTAGATTTCAGAAATGCCAGCTTTTGCAGATGTATGTCAGCTTCCAAATAAAGCAAAGTCATTGATTTGAATGAAACACATGCATCAAAGTTTTGATTTTTCCCCTTATTCAGATCGACTCGTTATAACTGGACATTTGGCAATGCCATAGCAATGTGAGCAGACTGTACAGTATTCATTCATTTATCTGTTCAGTTATTCATTCATTATTTTATATTTATTTTATCAAAAATATTTCTGATAATCAAACAGAAAATATTTCATTTTCACTTTGCCCCAAGAAAAGTAATAGTGAAAATTTTCCTTTTTTTTTAGTTTTGGAAGGTAGACATTGACTGCCAAAAGTTAAAAAATAATGTTTTAAAGTTTTATCAAAAATACATTGTTTTCTTTCTTTATGTACTAGAGGTAGGCAATGTCGTTGGGCATCTGATTCTTCCCCTTTAATTTAAGCTGCTTCTCATTGAAATTTGTTGTCATTGACAATCTGAAAATTGCAATTAAAGTATCTGACCCATTCGACCCCACAGTGGGGTGAAATGGGTTTTAATGGGGTGAAATGGGTCATTGCAATAGAAACATACAATAACTAAGAAATTATTACCAAAACACGTACAATAGCTGAGAGAAATTGTTTCCAAAGAACCATTTATTTATTTTAACATATTCAACACCAAAATATTTTGAATTAAAACTCAAAAATATAATGTCTGCAACAATCGAATTCTGCTCATTCAATGTCTTCAGAATTTGACATCTAGAAACAATGTCTGTATCTTCCTACTCGGGAAAGATGTAGTATTTGCCTGAGTTGGCTTTTCGTAGAAAATTTACACTGTTGTAATCTTGGTCATTGACTTTATGTCAAGTGATCAACAAATTCTTTTGATGATTTCTTGCCCGTGTATTAGACAAGAACCCACTTCCCAGGTGTTAGTCCTTGCATAAGTAACTCGGACATTTTTTCATCCAAGAGTTGGGTTTCATTCGGTTGCTGCTTTTTAGAAGATGTCCAGGCTCTTGCTTTCGTGAGCAATTCTTGCTTTCTCTTACATAAGTGGCATGCCAATCTTTTTTCAAAATTCCTGGCTCACTCTATGCCAAGAGTGCCACAATTGTATTTTTCAGAATTAGTCTTTATAAATATCTTAGCAACAATGATTGTATCTTTCTATCAAATGGGGAATTACACTTTGTAGGGCTGAAGCAATACATTTTTCTTCTTCACTTAGCGTTGTACGTCTAACCAACCTTTTCGACTTTGTGCGCCGGAGACCCATCTCCTCGATGTTTCTCTTGGCATATTATATTTCCTTGCAGCTGCAGGAATTGCTAAATCACCTTCAACTTAAAATTAGTGCAGCCTCTAAATCATAGTCTGAATTTTTCTTTTCCCTTTTTCTTACATACACCCCAGGCATTTTCATTGAATAAATAAAAAATTTGAATTAGACAAGAGTAGGTAGGTAATAGGTTGTAAATATGGATGGCAAGTTTAGCTTTTGAATTCTACACATTAATAATACATACTTTATTTTTGTTACATGTAAAAATCTTCTAAATTTCCGTTTAAGACCTATTTATGGATTTTAAAAGTCAATTTACTCTCATTATGAATTAAAATTTGCTAAGCCTAACTATGCCCCATTTCACCCCACCACATAAAAATAGCAACAAAAAAAGAAAGAATTGATACTTTTTCTACCTGTTTTTTGCAAATTGTAGATGAAAGTCCGTTCTAACTGATAACCTTTGAGAATTTCAATTGAAAAAAAAATGTATAGCAAGATTTTAAGAAGTTTGTCAGGCTTCCTAAAAATTCACACGTGACTTGAGAAACAAAATGTCAGTGTAATGCTCCTAGCAATTTACACAGAAACTTTTAAAAAATCAGAATTGTAGCCAAAAAGCCCCTCATAACTTGTGTAAAGTTTGAGAAAAATTCAGCCAGACTAAAAATTTTTATTAATAAAAATACACAGCATGACCCATTTCACCCCACATGATCCTACTCATGCAAGTTTGAAATGTTTCATTAGATCAGTACAGTCGAACTTGCATATAGCGAGTCCTGTTGAAACGAGAACTCGGACTTAGTGAGGAAATCAAATTGGTTGGTTCAATGACAGTATATTGCAACGGTTCCCAACCTTTTAAATTGTGCGGCTCACCAGTTTTGTAGAAAACACCATTGAGGCCCATTAACTACTATATTACTTGCATAGCCAAAATTTACTTTCGAAAGGGATGGGAGAGGGGGGTGAGTAGCTCCATGAGAGTTTTGACGCAGTTTTTCCTCTACGAGAGAGTTGATATCTGGATTGAAACTGGATAGTTTTAGCCTCAAATAACTTGCAACATTCAATGCATTTCTGTATTTTTTTTTACAAAAACTGCAGTGAAAAATCTCATTCAAATAAATAGGTTGTCGAAAAGCCCTTTAAGTCTCTCAATTCACTGGTTATTCACACCAGTTCAGCAAAGGAGGGGCATTTTTAACTTGAAGCTAATACTAGTTTCTTTGGCAATTTTCTCTAAAAGAATTTATGATTAATTAGATTTCACCTTCAACTCTAGGGGAAAGTTCGTAAGAAATAGGAAAAATCTTATTCTTAAAGTTCTTTATTGGCAATGAGCCAGGGAGTTTTTGAGTGACGGTGCATCTAATTAGTGAGTTTTCGCAAAAAACTGGAAATGAAGACCCCAAAACTTATTTTGGTTCAGATTCTCGACCAGTGTCTATGACCCATTAATTTGCTGTTCGCGGCTCACTTGTGGGCAGCGGCCCATGAGTTGGAAACTGCTGGTGTATGGGAACAAAACCTTGCTTCTAATGAGCAAACCCCGCTTAAAGTGAGCAATATTTTTAAAATTTATAAAATGTCTGTTGATTTTCTCCTCAGAAAAAATTCTTCTATTTCTGAAAAAAAAAAATCCATTCACATTTTAAATTCAGTCGAAAGTTAGAGATAAGACATAAATCATGAGAACAAGTGATGACAATGCCTTTTTTATTTTATTGATTCATGGAGTAGAGGAGCATTTAAAAAGTATATATTTGTTGAAGAGAATGCTATCATTTGCGAGATATACTTCAGAGGATTTTGTAGCAGAGAGTCAAGAGAGAGAAAACAAAAATAAAAGCGACCACCAAAATAATAAATTTAAAAAATTTGAAGTTAAATAGCACTCTACGTTCTTGGCTTCTGAAGTGCAGAAAAACTAAAAACTTTTTTGAAGCCATGATTTGCAAATGACGATACCGTTCAGACCTTAACGTTTCTCGAAAACAATAATAAGAAAGAGACAATAAGACAGTTTAAATCAAATAATCTGAAAAATGAATAAAAAATACTTGATTCAGGTTATGATGTATAAAACAATTATAGTTCATTTTGTAAGATATTTCTCAGTTGCCGAATGGTAAGATATGTTTTCCATTCCAAAATCGCAGATTACATTTCAGCATGTCAAAATTTTAAGTTATTAAATTTTTCCAGCTACAGCACTGTATGTATAAATATAGCATTACCAATAAACCATGTATAACAAAAAACGTTACAGCAAATATATCGGTAGTTCAGCTGCAGTACAAGATAATTTAAAAAAAAACTAAAAATATTAGGGAACTTCAAAATCAAACCACACTACCGATGAGAACAGAAAAAAAAAAAACGCAACATTTTTTAAAAGGGGGAAAAAATAGACAGTAATAATCAGTAAAAAATAAAGCCAAATCACAACAGATGGTAGTTAATAGGGATGCTATAGAAGACAAAAGGTTTGCTAGAAAAGTGATAACACGTATTTTCAAAAATAATTTTGGCGACAGAAAACGTGAGAAGGATTTCAGCATGTGTGTGGGACAAGAAGTGGAGTGATCAACATTTGGTTAGTATCCCGAACAAGTTACACAAAACATTACTAATGGATAGGTTGGAATATTGCAAATGAACTGCATCGATTAAAGAAAAATGATGAATAAAACAAAAAGTAAAAAGGTTTGAATGATTACATGGTACTGCACTGAGAAAAAGGAAGTTTGAGATGGATTGAAAGTTAAAAATTTGAAGATAGATGCAATTTTTTTCTTAAATGCGTTCGTTCTTTTTGACCCGTTCGTTCATGAATGACACATCCCTATTATGTACTAAAATTTTCAAAACAATATTGCAACTTGGTTCATTTAGAAAATGGTAAGTTATCTCAACTGTTTCCCTCTACCCCACATTCCTCTATATCAGCGTTTCTTAAATTGTGTTCTGCGGAACCCCAGGGTTCCATGGAGCTCTCTCAGGGGTTCCATGAGGCTTGCATGTTTTCTTTTCTCACCATTCAAATTCCACAAGAATAATGTAATTTGTTGCCTAAAATAATGCTAATTTTAGACTATCAAAAAAAGCCTGAAAATTTGCCTTCCAAGATTTCAATTTTGTAAGTCTTCCTAGATCAATCCCAAAACACCTCCTTCTCACCTAATGTCTCCAAGAATAGCCTAAAATTGCGTTTTTAAAACTTCTATTTCGAAAAATTTCTGGAAGAAGCTTTTAATATCCCAATATCACTAAAGATATTTTAAAAGTGATTTTAATATTGAAAAAAACACCAAAAAGTCACACCAAACCCCTTTTCATACAACATTTCCAAATATTGCCTAAAATTACGATTTTTGAAGTCATTTTTATGCAGGGTGTTCCATTTTAAGCTGCAAGACCTCTATTTTTGCAACCGTTAGTCCCAGATGTGTACTTCCAACTGCAAAAATGTTCAAAATCAGATGCAGAGTTAAGATGTGGAAAGTTTGAAGAAAAATAAAAATGAATCAAAGAATACAAAATACAACTTTTTATACGGGCCCCAGGTCCCTAACTTATATTTAGGGAAATAATCTCCATTGAAAAATAATTCCAACACAAAAAGTTTGACATTAATATGACTAATATTCACTGAGGTATGAAATGCAGTGTTTTGTGACTGACACCACTTTAAATTCACCGTCAATAACACCTTTTTGAGGAAAGTATAGTGGCTAACAGGGGTTTAAAATTATATGTGAGTAAAGAGTGGTTAGAGGTTTTGTAGTTTGTTTTTGCGTATCATAGCATAACATTTGCATTTAGCTTGAAATAGTAATGAAAACTATAAACACTTAGTTTTTTTTTTACTTCGACAATCTGTAATTCCTCTGAAAAGGCGATAAGTTGAAATTTCATCTTCTGTATGGTCCCTTAAAACTTAGCTCAAATATCTCCTTGAGTTTTGGTCGCACATTGTTTTTTGGGTTAGTAATATTTTTTAATGGAGATTATTTCCCTAGGGCCCGTATAAAA
Source organism: Uloborus diversus (assembly GCF_026930045.1). Classification (NCBI taxonomy): domain Eukaryota; kingdom Metazoa; phylum Arthropoda; class Arachnida; order Araneae; family Uloboridae; genus Uloborus; species Uloborus diversus. The sequence goes on from NC_072738.1 coordinate 34,750,747, forward strand.
AGTTACATTTTGTATTTTTTGACTCATTTTTAAGTTTGCTTCAAACTTTCCATGTCTAAACTCTGGATCTGATTTTAAACATTTTTGCAATTTCGAGTATGCATCTAGAACTAAAGGTTGAGAAAATAGAGGTCTTTGCATGTTAAAACAGAACACTTTGTATATTCTGTTCTGGATACTAGCCACTCTCCCAGCAGTTGAAAGGACAATTTCATCATTTAACCAGTGAGGACCAATTTAAGGAACAGTACTGGTTGAGAGTGTCTAAATGTTCTCATTCCGTCTGACGTCATAGTAACATCTAAATCCATAATTTATAAAAAACAAAAAAAATGTTGAAAAATTAAAGATATTTTAATTTTTAAGGCTTAAAAACTTTTTCAGCATTAATTTAAGTGATTTGTTATACTATTGTAGGTAAAACACATTAGTATTTCTTTTCCTAATTAAAACAAAATATTTTAATCATAGAACTCATTCATAAACTCTGAGAATATTTATCCCTTTTAAAAATATTCAGAGTGACAAATAGGAGTGTATTGGTATTTTACAATAACAAATAACTAGCAGTTATCAGTAATTAGCATGATCGTCAATGAAGTCTATTTAAGTAGCGATTTAATGACAAATAGTTAATAGTCTGTTTGAGGTAAGAACCTGGGTGCCCTCCGAAAAAAAATCCTGGCTACGCCACTGCTAATTGCTGACGAAAAACATGGGGTTCCACGAAAAAAATGAACATTAAAAAGGATTCCATTAATGAAATAAATTAAGAAACACTGCTCTATATCATCGTTTCCCAACCGGTGGTACGCGAACTTCTAGGGACTCGCAAAAATTGTAAATGGCAGAATTTTGATTCAAGCTGTTTTTTTTTCATCATTTATTCATTTGTCTCTCGCAAGGAGTGGATTTTTACAATTTTCATTGAGTGCCGAAGAACTTTTGGATATAATGTAGATGAATATAAAAGCAAAAAATGTTTCAGTTTTCTTAGTAGCTTTTGATTAGAAAATTCGATTGAATTTGATAGCAACATTACATTGAGCTTATGCGAATGCCTGCTTTACGATTTAAGTGGGACAAGCATAGCAATGCCTAGAAGTGCAATCTCGCTGCTGTCTGTTGCAGTATTTTTCACGTTATCGAGACTACATTTTCCTTTGAACTTTTATTGATGAAAAAGATAAGAAATGGTTGGCAACCCAAAAACAATAGAGGAACAAGGGCGCCCATATGCAAAATTGTAAGGGGGGGCTCAGATATTTTCCCCATGGTTTGGCTGAGTATTTTCCCCGTGGAAACCAATTTCAGGACAGATTAGAGTCTTTAAAATTTGAAATTTTTAGCAACTTATTAACTACTGGAGAAGAAATGTTTTTACATTTTTAAAAAGAGAAAAGTACTAAAAGCAAGAAAGCTCTAATTTCTAAGGGGGGAGGGCTTGCGCCCCCTTACCCCCCCCCTATATGGGCGCCCAACTTGTACAGGAAGTGTGAAAATATGTATTCAGTGAAGAAATATTTTCTAGTTGAAGCTAGTATGATTATGGAAAATTGCAGTCACATGATTAATGTGCACAGTATATTCCAACCAAACAGATAGACCCATAGTCCTTTACAAAAAGATATAAATTTTAAAAATATTTAAAGAATAAATTTTATTTTTTATTGCAAGAAAAAAGATCATATCGTTAAACTGAGGATTTTCTAAACGGTATTTTTTAAATTTTCTTTAACTGACATCTGATCAGAGTTGCAAATAAATATACTGTGACACAAGAAAATTAAATGCTGAATTGAAAGTCAAGCTAAAACTGTCAGATGTTTGAGTCAAACTTTGAGCTCTTTCAATCCACAACTATCCCATAAAGAGTTTTTCTAAGTTGACTGAAGCTTCCCAAACAAAAATCACTGGGTTTGTTCTTTGTTGAATTTGTTTTGCATTCATTTTTTAGCCATCATTTTAGTTTGTAGAAATCTATGTTTCTACATTTTGCTGCTTGTTTTTGTTTTGTTGATGAACAATTCAGCAACATCAAACTGAAACACTTTTCCCAATTTTTATTGAATGTTTGGCTTTTTTTTCCCCTATTTTTATATGTATTTGCTTGTTACTTATTACATTAAACCCCCTATTATCGGCGGTTGGTTTATCTGCGGTTTGGATTATCCGCAGGTCTTTTTACTTTTTAAAAAAAGTCTTTAAATTTTTTTAAAACTTATAATTATGTTATTATTCATTTTTAGCTTTTACTAGGGGGGAGCATTGTCGAAGTTTTTTAAATTTCAAATTGAACCCTCCCCCTTATCTCATTAGAAACGTTTTACTGATCACAAAATTAGTATTATTTTTTATGTATCATCAAAATTGAGTAAACTCTTGCCTTTTACTTGTTTTGTACGGTATGCCATTACATTGGGTGACAGGCGAATGAAATCAATATCCATTATTTTTTATTCTATAAATATTTTCTCAACAAAAATATCTTTTACTGATGGACTTAATTTGGGACATACAAAATTTATTTTACTTGCTTCAGCCATGGGTGGAAGCACAATACTTCCTGTTTTAATCCTTCTGTTCTGTTCTGAAATGCAGTCAGTTTGCTCATATCAGTTAAAAAAAACATCAGCTCTAGTAGCATTAAGCATAAAAGTCTTTTTAACTCAAATGTAATGAAGGCATTCCTGATCAATATTTACCAAGGGGTTGTTTTAATAAAAAATTGATTAAAAAGAATTAAAGATTGAGTAGATAAGATTGTTTTTATTCAAAGTATTTATTTCAACAAATGTAAGCTCTCTTATAGGTGTAAACATACTTTCAATACAAATTACAGTATATATTAGTTAAATTAATATTTAATAAATTACATTGAGGTACAAAATTGTTAAGTTTATTTAATAAAAATGGAAAATAAGATTTTTGTACACTTTTATAGAGGATATGATGTGTTAGAAAAAGTATGTTAACAGCTCCTAAGGTACCAGCAATACATGCAATGTATTTTCTGTCCATTTCACCCCATCTGAATTATTTGGAATATTTTTATCAACAAAGAAGAGAACACCAATTTTTATAGTTCTCTATTTTATAGATGGAATTTCCAATAAATAAGCCTGATACTATACAATTAAAGCAGGGGTGTTTATGATCAAAAAGTTTTGGGCTGCTGCAACACATTCTAAGACTAAAAAATTATTTTAAAAAAAAATGGTTTTTATCAATGATTTTTGTATGCATATTTGAAGAATTTTTCCGGGGAAAGGGGCAGTGGCGGATCACCGCATAGGCGCATGAGGCGATAGCTGGGGCCTCCAGAAAGCAGGGGGCCTCGGAGCTGCGAAGTGGCCTATCCTCAAAACCAAAATTTTTTATTTTGAGGATTTGCCGCTGAAAGCTACAATTTTGAGTGGAAAATGCTCAAAACTCATGAAAATTGATATTTAATCATGAATTTTAGGTGCGGGCTGATTTGAGGCTTAGGGGGCCCCTGGCTTCAGGTGCCTTTGTTTGGATTTTCCTCTTTCTTCCCATAATTTCAGCATAAAATTGTGTTTGTAAATGCTCGACAAAATTATTCTGATAAAATGCACAGTTTGTTTTGCTAGCAGGCCCAGATCTGCGTACCCGCAAACCCCGCAGTGCAGGGGGGGGGGACACGACCTGAAAGGGCCCAATGTCCCAAGAAATTGAGAAAAAACCCCAAAAAACTAGCACTAAGTTCTTATTAATTGTACGAATGTACACTGCTGGCCTCTGGGGAGTGTCCCTACAGAGTTTTTGCAAGGGGCCCCAAATTTTATAGATCCTGGCCTGCTTCCTAGAAGAACTTTTCCGGTTCTAAGTAGTTCTTTGACCACCTACCAGTCGGCTTCGTCTGAGTAAGGAGTATGCATCTTGTTTTAAAAAAGCACTATTGATATACACATGAAGATATCTGCTTTGAATAGTCATATAGCTACGAAGGGTCGAGAGTTGGTAGAGAGCGGTGAGTTCCCCCCCCCCCCCTTCCCAAAAAAATGATAACCAGTCGTCATTTTTGTTTCAGTATTATATCAGTCCTCAAAATATACCAGCCGTCATTTGTGCGATTATGCCCGAGTCGGTGTTTATCTAAATAAGGGGAGCCGGCAGCAGGATTTACAACATGGAGTGTAATAAAACTCGACCTGTTGGAATGGTCACTTTTCTTGACGAACAATTATATTGCCTTTCCTTATCTAGAATGCTGAAGGGAGAAGAGACAGATCTGTGAGGGGTCCAGATCGAAGTCGTTTTCACACTCCGGGCACAGCTGTGATTTCTTTCTTTACTTTTTGCTAAGTTTCCCACTTTCTCACCAGTGACCAACCCGTCCCGTAACAAGATAGTTTTATGACGTATTTAACTAAATAAGTCTTTTGAAAAGGGCGGGAATTTTTTCTTTTCTTTCTTTCGTTCTTTCTTTTTTTTTTTTTTGAGGAAGAACGAAGAATCTATGTTATTCGTTGTTTTGATTCACTTGTCCTCGTGAACGTGCTTTTGCTCTGTGTCTTCAATCAACGACAAGACCAATCCTTTTGAGATAAGTTTAATATGTTTTAATAACTATTTAATTTTTTGAATTATGCTGCAATCTTGGTGTTGAATGATAAATTTTGAAATATAATATGCTACAATTAAAGTGGCACAAAGGTATTGCTTTTGAAAAAAATAATATACTGTTAATTCTTCTTTAAATTATATTTCCATTACGGAGAAAAGAACTATTTGTCAATTCATTACAAATACGCTTTATAAAATTACTATAAAAATTTTAAATGCCTCTGCAGCGAAAGTAGTTGATTTTGAGTGTTCTCCTTCTTTCACTGGTGCCGTTTGTTTGTAATATATTTTACAATTTCAACTTCATTAAGACTGATTTACTTATTAAAGACAAACGTTTTATATTAAAATTGTTGTTAGGGCAAACTAAACCTGATAGCGTCGTAATGCAATAATTAAGATCTGCGTAGCTTTCTTAATGCTGCCAGGTTAGGTCCTCCCCAACTATTGAAGTGTTTCAGTTTTATTTTCAGGAGTGTACATTAACACTTGCCATGTACTAAAGAGCATGTTTCACTGCTTCAAAAAGAAAAAAAAAATGATGCTAATGATAAAAGAAAAAAAAACATAGGCTTTAAGATTTGCTTGAACACTTCTGAAGAATCAGGATTTTCAAACATTAAAGGAAAATAAATTATGAATTTTGAATTTCAGAAGTATATAAATATTTCGGGAAAAGTAAAAATATGAGAGTAAGAATTTCACTTGGATTCATCATAGTTGCGAACTCATTATAGTTTTCTCCTCATCACCCATTTCTTAGCGTACGCCTTAGGATTACCATCCGGGGGGCTCCGAAGGCCGATGATCTCTTTGAATTTCAGGAAATGCTGGAGCAAGCAAGGACGTAGCCAAGGGGGGGGGGGGGATCCACGGGGTCTGGACCCCCCCCCCCTTCCCGAAAGACCACTGTCTGCTTTTTCTCGGTTGTTGCACCTCATGTCAACAAAAATTTTCCAAAGAGCGAAATTTTAAGAAAACCCGGTATTTTCCCCTTAAATATTCCCATTAACCTGCATTTTCCAAGTAATCCATAAAACAGTTTTCGTTTTCCGATTTTCTTTTATTGTGAACTTTTTATTAATAGGAATTATATCACTCATTTTCAAAGCATCAGAACAGAGGAAGCTTATGTGATGGAATTTTTCTATCCATGTATGAAAACTTAGTATGGGATAACTTTTAGTTTAATGTTAATTTTATAAACTGACAATAATTTCTTTGCCACTTAATGTAAAATTTTTGTTAACTAATTTTTTGTATAAATGTTCTATCAATTTCAATTATTTAATTAATTTTAGTTAATTATCATACTTTAATAATTAGTTTTAATTGGATTTATTTTTTAAAGCAAATATTAGCTAATAATTTTGCTTTAGCATGCCTCCTCTTTTGAACTTCGTGCAACCTTGGACCCCCCCCCCCCCTTAACAAAGTTCTAGCTACGTGCCTGAAGCAAGGGTCCCCGAACAAACTTTTTCTTTAATATCATAAACAAATTAAGTTTTTAAACTACACTTAGAAAATATTTAATTGGTATAGCCCCTGAATATAAAATATTACTAAAGTTTTTAGGACCATAATTTTGAAAAAAAAAATTCACGGAAGAGCCCAGCACCTCTTTCCCGTAAAATTTTTTATCATGTAAATTTTGTCTGCAATTGCGTTTTTGAAACTTCAATTTCGAAATTGGGAAGGGAGGAGGGGCAGAGAATTGATTTCGATCTATTTTTTTAAAAAAAATGATTGGGGACACTCCCTGGGCTCCATCCCATACCCCTAACGTTAAATGGCATATAATCGCGTTTTTAAGGCTTTAATTTCTACTACTTTCCGTTGAGACAACTGCATCTTTTTGTCTCCAAACATCAGCAAAGAAAGTCAAAAATGGCGTTTTTAAACCAACAAGTTTCAAATTTTTTCCGGGGGAGAACCCCCTGACCCCCCTTTCCTTGTCATATCTGAAGTTTTCTCTCTCTCTCTTTTTTTTTCTTTTGCTACGTGCCTCACTCTCCTTGGACTTTTTTCTGATGGCGCCACTGAATTATACTTGCATTTTGGAAAACTGGGGAAAGCTGCGATTTTGCTAAATGTCCAGAATTGTTTTAAAATTCCTAAAATTTCGAGTTTTGTCCTAAAATGTCTATAATGTTCACACTATATTCCCAACTTGTGCAGAAAAATGAAACTTCGTAGACCTTAAGAAAAATTTTTTTTAAAGAAAGAGAGAAAAACATTTGCTGCTGCTACTTTTTTTTTTTCCTAAAGAAAGGCGGAGGGGGGGTGGGGAATGCAGTTAACAAAAACAAATGTTCAATATAAAACTGTTTTATCTATGCTTTCTAAATCTTGGAATCATTCCTCTTCTACAAAAAACCTATAAAATAAAATAAGAACTCAAATGTAAGCACTTGGTTCAAAAAGTATATTTAAAACAATAGTTAAATGGTTTGTCCCCAGGTGTACTGGGAAGTAATATTTATTTTTATATTGCTTATCTTGGGTTGTAGTATGAGCATTACTTGCTCTTTGAATACAAAGAGTCAGTTTGCTTTGTGTTTCTGTTCAGTGAAGTTGGATAATTTCTTGCACATATAATTTTTAAATTTAGTCACTGACTTTTTGTTTTCAACATGTGAATAGTAATTTGTTTTATTAAAATGCCATGGGAAACGAAATTCTCTTCCTTGTGGTTGAAAAAGCATGCAGAAATAGATGCAAAATTAGCACATGGTGCCATGCAGAAAGGGATGAATTTAAAGCATTTTATTTTCACAGGTATTGTCTCATGCTGATGCGGCGAGACATAAGAGGTTGACAAGTAGCTTGAAAAATCAAACTCTATTTTAAATTCCATGTTCTTTGTCTTCTACTGAAAATAAATTGGTTATGATGAAGCGATCCAAAGTTTTTATTTCGAATTCACTTCAAGATAAGATTTCGTAAGCGGAGGTTTCTTATAGTTTTAGTTGTCATAAAAAACAATTTTTCATTTGCATCTTTAAATGATTTATCTGGAATTTACAGGGATATTTTTGATGATTCTGAGATACTAAAAAGTATTAGATTATCTGATAAAAAGAAAAGTATGCAATAAATTTTGGACTTGCACCTTGCACTCTACTTTTAATCCCTCCTTATTAAGGACATTTTTTCAACAACAACAACATAGCAAGTAAAGAAGCAATTGGACATTTGTACATTTATTTTTACTTCACACTGGTCACTGTGTTAAAGAATAAAAGATTGAATGCATTGTATTGTAATTTTCAAGATTGAATTTGAAACGTTTTATCATCCAATGCGAAAATCAAGCTTATAAATTACGTTTAAGTTAAAAAAAAAAAAGTTGATATTTATTGTCCTAAAAATTGCTAAAATTTTTGAAACCACCACTCCGGCCCCTGTAAATGCCAGAAAGCGGGGCTCGGAGGATCTCTACCCCTGTACTGACTACATTACGAACAAATATAGGAGGCAAAATTTTTTACTGTAATGTGTTTTTTTTTTGTTGTTGTTGTTAGAAATGTTTTTTTTTTTAAATTTTAAATAAGAATGTAACTATCCCCCCCAAGAAAAAAGCTTGTTCGTTTATCCAAAAAATAAAAAAAGTTATGATTTCCTGTATTGTTGATATTAGTAAGACTCAATTTTTTTGTTGTGAGGGCCTCGGGATCAGGATGCGCCTAGGGCCTCACAATCCCATGATCCGCCACTGGAAAGGGGGGGGGGGAGGTTGAACTTTCTCACAGTTTCCAAACATTTCACACTGTCTTCAGAAAATTTTACTTGAGTCCACTATCATCTCTAGATTGAAGTCTCAAATAATGCAGACTGAAAATAAAGCATTAAACTTAAAAAAATTGCAGTTACCAAGTAATGCAGAAGTTTAACAGTGAGATGTAGGTATCAAGAACTAAAAGTGAAAAACTGATAATATAAAATACAACCAAGCAATAGAATTAATTGATGTTTGGAAGGCCAGTGATTGTATCCCATCTTCATACCTTACAATTCAAAAGAAATGTGACAAATTGTATAATCATGTAAACAAATGATTGACAAGAAGAATAAAAACAAATGGCACTCTTGGCAAAAGATTTTTTGATATAGTAACACAACAATATAGAATACGAAAGGTATTTGATGAAAAATTTTATATATTGATCACAAAACAAGAATGTTATCCAAAGTAAATGCTGATCGCATTAAGAACCTGGAAAAAGAAAAGAAAAAAAAAAGATTATCAATAATTACGGAATATGTGGGTTTGTTGGGTTTCAGAGAAACTAATAATTGCATATTCATATGACTTTGTGCTTCTTGGTTAATCAATGGAGAAATAAAAAGTTGAAAAAAAATGAAAAAAGAAACGGAGGAACTTAAATAATTTCAAACTTATCTCAAAAACAGATTCTTTCAAATAGTGTACATAACACAGACAATGACACGGTGCAGATAATTGATATATTTAAAAAAAATTGCTTGGCAAAAAAATAAAGAATTAAATATGGGGTATTATTCCTACTAATTGTGAACAAATTGAGGAAATTATAAAGCAAATGACAAATGATGGTGAATAAGTTCTGAAATTACTGGTAAAAATAGTGAAAAATCGTGTAAAAATAGTGAAAGAGGATTAAGTCAAGATACAATTATGAGTAATTTAAAGGTCTTAAATGGTTATCAAGTTAAAGATGTTACTGCAACTGTTGATGATGTTAGAGCTGTATTATATAATATATCTGCAATAAATACAGAGTTATTAGATAACCCACTGCTGCAAAATGTAACTAAGATTAAAATTGTTGCTGCAGTTTGAGACGGAGAGAGGAGTTTTGGCAAGGTTATAGTAAGTAAATTAGGTGAAGACACTGATACATACAGGATGAAATATATAAAAAAAGTTAGGAAAACCTCATTGTATTGAATATGGCCTGTACAGGAAGACATACACAAAACCAAACACAAACAAATCATCATTATTTGCCCCACAATAGATGTTTTAGTACATGTTTCTTCTACATAAACATTATTTTTGCACTAATTAATCATATCTTAATAATGTAGCAGCTACAGACAGAGGCAATGTGTGCTTTAGAATGTGTCATCAAGAACAATGAATATAACTTTATTTCCTTATTGGTGTTAGCAATGTTTTCAAAGCAACACAAAAATGAGAAATTAGAGTTAAAAATTTAAAAAACAACTAGAGTTTGGACAATTTTTGTAATATTCAAAAAAAAATTGCATTTGATATCTTTATATGGCATAATATGATTTTAGTGGGTTCAATTTTAAATTCAGAATTCTCCCCTCCCCATAGCAATGCTCCCCCCCCCCCCAACTTTCACGTATGTAAATTTATTACATTTACCTAATGTTAGTAGATGGAATGTAACAATATTTTTAGCACAAATTTAAATGTATGTGTGAGTGTTATTCATATTTTTTAGCTATTGTATAGAGTAGTATCGTTTTTTTAACTGTCATTTAGATTACCCATGGTTTTTGTTCATCCGCGGTTACCGTGCCACCCTATTAAGCGGATAATCGGGAGTTAACAGTACTTACCGCACAAGGGGTTCACCATCTTCTTTCACATTTTGCAAGTCGAAAAAGGTTAAGAACTGCTGCTCTACATCACAAGAGATGATGAAATGGGAATGTAATTAACAGAAAAATTTAAACTGTATCGTGTTGAATTCTAGATATTAACAGAAGCTAATAAAAACAAACTGCATATTACCATTTTTAGATGAAATTAATAGGCTGTTTTAGTTTGTTTGTTGCACCTAGGGGTTGTTTGTATATGTTGCTTTTTACAAATATTTGACAATCTCCTCCCATTGTCAGGCTATACTACAATAACTTATTGCTGAACAAAAAATTTTATTTCTTGAAAAATGTGATGTCACACACCCCTCCCTTTCCCTCATCACACCTCCCTCAAAGCATGAAATAATTTATAAACGACCCCTAAGGCACTTTCGGCACAAGCAAATTTTTTTCCAACGTTTTGTTACTTCTTAAATTAACAGATCAAACATATTTTACAGATCAAACATATTTTGATTGGCTATTTTCATTAGAAATTCATTACGAAAACAAACCTTCTGATCACCGTACAAGTAAATTTTCATCCCGTAATGCTTTGATAAAAAAGAGCCTGATTTTCGATTCACTTAATGTCCCTCTGCTAAGCTGACGTCTCTTTAAACAGACTCAGCTTTAATGTCGGTGTTCATAACAGCTAAGTTTTACTGCTAAAAAACTCCAATTTGTTGACACTAAGTAATATCTGCATGTATTTACATACACGCTCATAAATATCACTTTGATTTCTGTTTAATTCACTATTAACTTAAATACAAAAGATGGTTAAATGATTAAGTGATAACTGCGCAAGATCAAAACATACTTACATTTCTCCATTATATATCAGCACCCCACCGTTGGCGTGAGCTGTATTCAAAGACATATCATAAGTATTTGAAGTATAACTCTCCTTTAGTATGTTTTATTTTTCAATAAACGGATTAGTTCAGAACGAATGACAGCATATATTACATCACAGTGGGTCATATGAGTGAGTTGTCGTTAACAAAAATCTGCGCTGTTCCCGTCATTTAATCTTCTTCTGAGGTTACAGATAAGAATGTTCTAGATAAACTGATAAAAGTCAAAAGCGAAACTGAAACTAAATAAAACAAATGGAAAATGATTAATAATGCTTTATAATGACAGAGTAATAAAGTTCTTTTTCCCGTAAGGAGTTTTCTCATGCTCTTTTGTATTTTATTGAGTACGCATCAATGGTTGCGCTCGCATACCTCGACCAGTAGCTACCGGTTGGTTGATCACATGACAGCTAATGGTTGCGTTCGACGAGCTCGACCGGTTAGTTAATCACGTGACAGCTAATGATCAAGTGCTCCAATCAACCGCTTAGAATGGTAACCGCTGTGGTAACCAGTTGATCATAGAACGCTTCAGTTAGTAACCAGTTACTTACCGGTCGACCGGTGAGTTTAGTCGAACGCAACCAAAGATGTCAACGGTTAGCTTTATCGAACGCTTTTACAAGTCCATAACCGGTTACTTGCGCAGACCGGTAGATCAACCGGTAGGGCTAAGGCAAGGAGGATGGAAAGGAGCATGGGAAGCCGCCCAAAGCCGCAAACTTGCCGCGCGCACTTATCATAAGTATACCGCGTACAGAGATAGGTAAAGAAGAGGAGAAAGGGAAAAGTCTACCAAAGAAAGCAATGGTATAGAACGTGGAGCACTAGGGAAAACGTTCATAAAAAGAAAGAAAAATGTCGCACTTCTATAATTTTTATTGTCGGAGCGTAAAATATGCTTTACTTATCACATACAATAATGTAAAATACTATATATTTAAGGGGGTCGAGGGTTCTTAATTTTATTCGTTTTTGTTGCAAGTGAATGCAATTTTTCGAATGTAGAGTACTCATTTCTCCCCATTACTACTCGATTTCAGAAACTTAAATCCACTTAATTTATGAAAAAAGTATATCTAAAACAGCGTTTAGTTAGAACTAAGCGCAGTCTTTAAATGTGTACAAACACGTAACATATAAATTATACTTTAAAATGAGGACTCTTTTGATCTTAAATTTTGAACATTGCTTGAAAAAACTACAGAATACACGAAGTACAGAACATGTCTTTATTATGCATAATAATTATTGACACATTGAAAGTAAAACAAATGTATAACAAAAACTTTGATTTCTCAAAAAATACTTTTTAAAATACTCAAAAATTTAAATAATTTTTCTATTACATTTTTCTTTGTCAAGATTCCCTTCATAAAGTTTAAAAAAAAAAAAAAATCTGCCTATTAGTTCACGATTTATATGTTGCTTAAGCCATTTGCACAAATGAGAAATTGTTTCGTGTATATTTGCCCTTTATTTCTGCAGAGGTGCCCACCCCTGTAAAGCCATGGGCACACACACCCCTCAACATTGCGGAGACACTCCCCAAAAGCAAGAGCCCCCTCCCCAAAAATGAGAAAAATACCCCTCAACCCCCCCCCCCCCAAATTTCAATAGCACAGTCTGCGCCACGACTCCCCCCCCCCACGTCCCCTATTGGTGGACACCCCTGATTTCTGGGATTTTAAGGTTTGGATTTAGTTGTTATATATTCGAATGTAATGAATCATTGTGTATCATCACATTAAGAAGCAACTTTAAAGTTTACCTGCATTCAAAAAATCATGATATTGTAATTCACAATTAAAAGCCAAAGTTTTAAATTCCGGAAATAAAGTGCAAATGTATGCGTAAGATATCACACTGCAAATTGATTGAGCATATGTCTTTTTTGATAGGATTGGTCGTTCTGTCAGCAAAAGGTTATTTTTGCTAGAAAAGTGGCAAAAGCTAGAGAAAACCTGAAAAATTGCCAGTTATTAAAAGTTACAAAAGAAAAATACAATGTCGTACGTAATTTAATTGAAGCTTGAATCAACGCAGACAATTGAGGACTTTTACCGTTTCTTCCCCCTCTAAAATCGCTAGTAATGGAGAGAGTAATAAATTCGGATAATTTTTCCGAATAAGCTCTTAATTCCAAAGAAGGGAATTTTTTTTTTCAACTTCTCTGAAAATGTGTAGTTAAGAATTAGAAAAACGTCGTGTGATGGCTGTTGGTTAAAACACACAGTAATATTTCAAACTAAATAAATGAGAAAAGTAACTCCTTTTTTTATTTTCAATGGATATTTTATATAACATTTTATATGCATACAATATTTATTGCAAATTATAAAGAAAAATATAAACTGCTTTGGTTACATTACTTATGTACCTTTTCTTAAGGGCTTGTTTAATATCCTGTTTTTGCCATTATGGTTTACTGATAAATATGTTTCATGAATAACTGTAAGGCATTTCTTCAAAATACACGTAAAATAACATTGTAGTTGTCTTATTTACAGGATAGATTAGTTTTTCAACATTGACAAAACTGTCATTACATTATATCTTTTTAGTCTACCATACCTTTTGGAATTTTTTCCACTAATTTTGTTTTTACTATAATTAACCTTTATTATTGAATCGTCATATTTTTCTTTCATCAACAAAGACGTGTGTACTTTATTTTGAATTCATAACAGTTACTAAAACTTGAAATTAAAATGCTGGAGCACATCAGAAACTCTATAAAAGAGAGAAAGCAAACATCTTGAAAAAAGGTCTTGCAGCACGACATCAGAAACACTGCTGAACCTCATTAACCTGTACAAATATGGAATCCAGGTTGTACAAATTAATGAAAGTACGGTTTAAACAAAATAACCGAAAAATTAAGCCAAGGTACAAAAACAAACTACTGTACTCAGTAAAATTGTGCTTTAAATTCAAGAGAATAAAACATAAAACTGAAGAGAAAATTTTAAAAATGCATAACAAAAATATAAAATATGGCCGACAAAATTTCATTGTTCCATTATATTTACACTTGTCATTACACTAAATGGCATTTTCTTTATATAGTGTACATTTAAATGGCTATCCGGATTAGTCAAAATCCAGTTTAGTAGGGCTTGGATTAGTGAGAGGTTAATGTATTGAATTGTAATTAAAATCCTACTAACATCAGTGGCGGATCCAGCCGATTGCTTTGGGAGGGGCCATCCGAAATATTTAAACAAACTCCCCAGGACCGAATTTAGTTCCATGCCGCCCCTAGGCAAATTTGAAATCTGTCCCCCCCCCCCCCCCAAAAAAAAAGAATCTCTAAAAAATATCCTTGACTCAAAAAAAACGTAAAAAAGTGTTCCCCAGGTTCAAAAACAAACTACTGTACTCAGTAAAATTGTGCTTTAAATTCAAGAGAATAAAACATAAAACTGAAAAGAAAATTTTAAAAATGCATAACAAAAATATAAAATATGGCCGACAAAATTTCATTGTTCCATTATATTTACACTTGTCATTACACTAAATGGCATTTTCTTTATATAGTGTACATTTAAATGGCTATCTGGATTAGTCAAAATCCAGTTTAGTAGGGCTTGGATTAGTGAGAGGTTAATGTATTGAATTGTAATTAAAATCCTACTAACAATTAACATGCTACATAACAATGCGCAGACGCAGACAAGTGCATACGACATCGAACCTTCGTCGTGTAGATATGCAATACGTCATAGAAAAAGGCAAGTAGATGAGTGAACTGGACAAATTTTGGCTAAGTATCGAATTTTATTACATTAACCATTACAAATTGGGAACTGTTTAAATTAACCGGCAAATGTGGTAAATATGGATAAATACCAATTTTACCAATTTTAGTGAGGGATTGTGAACAATCAATGGGGATTGTACAAAATCACCGGATTTATCACATTTATCGTAACATATATACAATATATAGAATTGATTATCCTTTTCCTTGCATTGAAACTCAAAATTTGGTTTAAAAATTTTTATAATACTATTTCAGGATTAAAAAAACAACTTGAAGTTGCTTCATTATCATGAAACCATGGAATTGTTCATTCCATGGTTGATCCAATCATTGGATCAACCATGAAATTCCAAAAAAAAAATATACTGAGTGGGAAGTCAAAACCATTAGAGATTCACCATAAAAAATTTGAACGCTTTCTTAATTATATAAAAAAAAGTAACCATGTCAAGTTTCAATACAATCCGAGATTGGGAATTAGACCACATTTTTTTGACTGACTTTTACATTTTCTCTAAAATAAATTTAAGAAATGAAAATATTACTGAAATAATGAATGAAATAAGCAGATATAAAGTAGTTCATGGTGAAAAAACCTCACATTAAAAATGATTTGAATTATTTGCAGAATGCAAAAATATTGAAATCTCAAATATGGCATGCAATTTTCGGCGAAACACGTGCTTGACATCATTGGCATATTTCCTAAACATACCTTTTCGGCAGATATGGTGAAGGATGAAGATTTGAGAAGGGGGGGGGGGGTTGAAAAAAATAAGAAAACTGGGACCAAACTTCCTCTAATTTTTAAAAAGTTAAGTAAATTTTCAGAAAATTAAGGACTTTTTAAGGGTTTTTTTTTAGGGACCTTAATTTTGCTTCATGAAATTAAGGTTTTTTTAAGGAAGTACGAACCCTGCCCTTCCGTTATGTGTGGGGGGGTTAAAAAAGAGTAACATACAAATTTTAGAAGATAATTAATTGATAAACATTAAATGTAAAAGATGGTAGATGAGGAAGGGGAAAAGAGAGTCGGAAAAGTATTCCCAAAATGTGCCCTTGAGCAAGCAGTTGACTATTAATGAATTTTTCAAAAAATAATGTACTAGTACTGGAAAAAATGACAAAACAAAGATTTCAAACCTCAAGTTATAAGTTACTTTTTCTAATTTTCATACATACTTGTAATTATTAAACTATTTTGTTGTTTATTTAGCTTATTTCAAAAACGTTTTTACCAATAACAATTTTCTTTACACAGCAGATTAATTTTTATTACGTTCTAAGACAAATATTGTTGATTTAGAAAGATAAACAAAAATACCTCCCTTAAGCGAATATTTCTAGGAATTGAAAATAAGCGATTAAGTACATATTTTTTGATTTGGTGCAGAAAACAAACATCGCGTTTCCATAACAGATTTTTCAGTTTGGCTTTCAGTGGAGCACCCCTCTAAACGTTTTTGATTTTTTAGTGCATATAATCCAGGCTATAATTTTGTAAAAGACTGAAATGAATCTTTTACCCTTTTAAAAAATGCAAAAACAAAATATGTAGATTCAGAAGAATTATAAACAAGCAAATAAAAAACAGTTAATGAAGTAAAATATTCTTTATTCAACAAATGTAATTATTACATTTGCACGAAATTAATAAAAAATAACTTAACAATGTATAATACAAATTTCACCCCCTATTATGTGCTCCAAGACCAGGCTTACACTTGCCTGATAAGAGATGCCTGGAAGGCAAATTGGTTTTTTTTCCTATCTGATTCACCTTTTTTTGCCATTTGATTAGAAGATCGTTGTGAAATTTTTGCAAGTTTCTTTCGCA
Organism: Uloborus diversus; assembly: GCF_026930045.1. Taxonomy (NCBI): domain Eukaryota; kingdom Metazoa; phylum Arthropoda; class Arachnida; order Araneae; family Uloboridae; genus Uloborus; species Uloborus diversus. The sequence continues at coordinate 34,767,401 of NC_072738.1, forward strand.
TCTGAAAAATAAAATTAAGTAAAAATGAACAATGTTAAAAGGGTTATTAAAACGTTTAAGCATATACAGGGGTGCCCATCCCCCCCAAGCTCAATGGCGCAAATTCCCCCCAAAAATGTTCTCGCTGTCGAATCGGGTTAAGCATAACAGTTTTTAGTGTGCGTAATTTCCAGTCAAATTCATGGGAGGAGGGGGGGGGGGGAGGGTAGCGCTAAGAAATACCATTTGAACTGGAATATTGTTGGACTGTTGACCCGCCTTGCCTTTCCAAATTTTACAACGTGGACCTTGAGTAAACAAGTTTTGGGTACCCCTGAATTTTGCTATACCTTTTATTATCATTATTTTTTTTTTCAAATGTATGAATAAGTACTGGAAGAGTGGATTCATTTTTCTGGCTTGGGATGGAGTCATTACTAGATGTACATGTATACAATATGAATATTGAAACGGAAAATTATTGTCACATAGATAAGGGGTCCGGGGGGTTCTCCCCCGGAAAACTGTAGAAATTGTAGTTTTAAAACCACAGTTTTAGACGATCTTTGGTGATGTTAGGGGGATAAAAGGTTTAGCGGCCCCTTCCTGGTAATTTTTCAATATTGAAACTTTAAAAGCGCAATTGTAGATAGTCAAATGTTGTATTAAGGTGGGGCTCTCCTTTGTTTTCAAAGTTGTAGTTCTAAAACGCAGTTTTAGACTATCTGTGGTAATGTTGGGAAAACAAAAGATCCTAGGGGCTCGCCCCCAGGAACATTTTCAAAATTGAAGTCTTAAAAACACTATCTATGGTTGGGGGAAAAGCAGTTTTCTGAAATTGAAGCTCTAAAATCGCTATTGTAGACGACCTTTGTGACGTTGAGAAAAAGAGTTTCCGGAAGCTCTCCCGGAATTTTCCCGAAATTGAAGTCCTGAAAACCAAATTTAAGACGATTTTTTAATAATGTTGACTAGAATGGGGGGGGGGGGGGGTGTTCTACTTAAATTTTTGAACTTGTAGCTTTAAAAACGCAGTTTTGATAGATCTTGATAAAGTTAGTGGAAGGTGAATTTCGGTGCCGTTTCCCCGACAATTTTTTGAAATTGATACTCCAAAAATGCAATTCTAGGCTTGTCTTTGGTTGTGTTAAGGAAAGAGGGAGGAAAGGCATAGGCGGATTTACGGGGGTGCCAGGGGGTGCACAGCACCCCCAAAATTTTTGGTTGGGAAAAGAAACGCAGTTGGGGGGGGGGGGGGAATTTATAACTGCTATACCTGCTCATTTACTTGAATCCAGTGTATCACCACACGTCGCTAGAGCAAGAAAAACAAAACAGTGCTCATATTAAGAATTAAAGTAATTTTATCTATTTGGAAAAAAAAACCAAATAAATAATTTTATGCAAATAAAGAAACTTCTCAAACAATTTGTTGTTCAGTGCTGTGTTGTTGTATAGAATAATTGCATGTTCTGTAATTGGGTATTTATTCGTATATCAATACCAATTCTTCTATTTTGAAACAACAATGGCTAATAAAGTCAAAAAAAAAAAAAAAAAACATGGCTAGTGCAAGAAACTTTATCAATAAAAGCTACACCGAAATCAATCGAAAACCAACATTTTTAAGGTAAATTTTCAAAAATTTTTGAATAGGACTCCCGGACATTTTGCTGCAGTGGTGCATCCAGGGGGGAGAGGGCACAAGACTGGTGACCCTCTGTGCTGAGTAGATGTTTTAAAAAATATATTCTTTATTATTGAAGAGAAGAAAAGATCTCATTTTGGGAAAAAGCAGTTATTTTACGGAAAAAAAAAGAATGTTTGGAAAAAAAATCTTGATATCTCTTTTAAAAAGAAAATATTGACATGTAAATTTTTCAACAGCTTCAGATACTGTCTGATCTCGAAAGCCGCGACTAGCACCGTTGAACGGTTCTATTTTAAAAAGGGGTGACAGCTTGTTGAAGAGAATGCACCATGGTAGCATTTCTGCTAAAAAAAAAAAAAAAACCTCAACCCGAACCAACATCTCTAATAAACAAATCCAACGGAAAACAAAACAAAAAAAAAAATCCCCCTCACATTCGTTATCTTTCTTATCAATATCTCCCCTATTTTGATAAAATCAGAAGCGACCTGACGCATGCGCAAATTTGAGGAAGGTTGCGGTTTAAAATGTCAAACAGTAATTGGTGGCGAATTGTGTGCCTCCTCCCTCCTCTTCGCACAATCCTCTTTCTTTCATATCTCCCCCCCCCTCCCTCTTTTTTTTCATTTTTTTCTATTTCGTTTTTATTTTTTCTATTAGTCCTCAAAATTTTTCTTTTCCAAAACCCTTTCTCCAGCCAATGTTATTGCAGAGTAACTCAAATTTCGTTTCTTGGGCTTCACTTTCGCAAAATTTCCAAGGAAGATCTTCTAATCACCTAAATACATCGAGAATCGTTTAAAATTGCGTTTTTGGATCTCCAGTTTTGAAAAACTGCAGTGTGCCTAACGTTACCAAATATGGTCTTACACTCATGTGTTTAAGACTTTAATTTTGGAAAATATTCGAACACGGGCCTCCGACCCCCTTTTTCTAATATCATCAAAGAGTTTTTTTTTTTTTTTGGAAAACTACTATATTTCGAAATATTTGTGGGAGAATCCCTTTTTTTTTTTAATACCATGAAGTATTGCAGAAGAACTTCATTTTTAGGAGTTCAATTTCGAAAATTTTCCAGGGGAGAGCTCCAGAACACCCCGTCCGGTAACAGCAACAAAAATTGTCCTCCGGAGTATTTTCGAAACTTCTATTATGAAAAGTTAAAGAGGTGGCGTGGGGGAGGGCAGGGGGGTACGTATCTCTATCTGCTTGTCAAAAAACCGATTGAAGACAGTCTGTGAGCCATATTCCTAACCTAAATTATAAATATGGACTATAATCACATTTATCAGATTAAAATTTCTAAAAATAGCCTTGGAGCCACACGTACCTTTCTTGCCCCTAAAATATCACCAAGAACTGTAAAACTGCGTTTTCAAAACTACTATTTCAAATTTTTTCTGGGGCGTGAATCCCATTCCAAATCAGTAGCTGGATTCACCCATTGCTTCTAATATCGATTTTCGTTTATAACTTTTTCTGCAATTTGAAATGTTAAGAATTGCCCATCCCCTAATCTACTAAATATGGTTTACATCGCGTTTTTTAGACTTAAAAGTGTGTCCCGCCCTAAAATTATTTTCTGATTTCGCCACTGCCTTGTTATTCCGAGAATACCCCCCCCCCCCTTCCCCAGATCCCTGTTATTGTTGCACCCCCAAATATTTCGGTCTAAATCCGCCTATGAGGAAAGGGGTTCTCTCCTAAAAAATTATCAAAATTGCAGTACTAGAAATGCAGTTTTAGATTACTCTTGATGATAAAGAGAGTGTTATTCTAGCGTTACAGTGCGGGCGCTCTCCTGGAAGTTTTCGGAAATTGAAGTCGTATAGCCAAAAAAGATGGATCACACACACCGTGACAGATATTTTCCGGAAATCCTCAAAAATGGATTCAGCTATTCAGCACACATTGAAAATCAGAACTCGAGAATTTTAACGAATCAAATATCCTCCTATACATATCAGATATAGAAGAAAGTGAATATGATTTATGAAAAATAATTTAAACACCTTAAGAACAGACTGTTCTACTTCCATTAGCGAAAACCAACATCACTGAAAAAATTCTTCATAAGCTTAAGATAGCTAATAAAGAAAATATATTAATTGTCGATTGGAGGGATAAAAAATATGTTATTCGCAAACTTCAAAACTAGTGCTTAGCGATTGTCAAGGTGCAAATGAATCAATGAATCTAAACCATACTGGTCAGAATTATTTCAAACAATAAAACATTTTTGACCTCTCTCCCTCTCATCATTGTCACACGTATTCATCATGCAAAATTGTGCTACTTCCAGAAAATTTATAAAAAAATTGATAAGAAATCAAATCGTCTGATCCAGCTTTGAAACCGACACCAACTCCATGCCGTCTTTGATGTGTTTCCTTCATTGAAAAGGACACACGGTCATTAAATTTTGGAAAGAGTACCAGGACCGTCGCTAGGTCAAAAAACTGGGGGGGGGGGGGGGGGACACGCTTTTGGCAGCCTCTTAATGGTTTCAAACGCATGTTCCAATATGCAGAGAGAGAAGATTTGGCTTCCGGTTTAGCAGGGATACTCATATTAATAGACTTTAGTACTACTAAAATATAAATTTAATCGTAAGGATAATAATCAATCAGAATTAGGGGGTGTCGGAGGGCTACCTTCTTGCCTTATTTTGATATTGTATTATATAATTGAAGACATAAAAACGCAGTTTTAGACTATATTTTAAGTTTGGGAGGAAGGGGATAGGAGGTCCAGGATATCCTCTCCTGATATTTTTTTCCAAATTTTGAAGTTCAAAACACAATCGTACACACAATGTATTTAATTATGTTCAGAAGTGGGGGTCCGGAGGTTCTCCCGGGAATTTTTAAGATTGTTATTTGAAAAACTTAATTTTAGACGATCTGTGGTGTGGGAGGAGGAAAAGACTCGGGGTCATCGTTCTATAATTTTTGAAAATGCTAGCTTTAATCACGCATTCCCAATTTGGAATTATCTCTTTTTATGGCACGTAAAGGGGGTCTCCTCCGCGAAAAATTTGAAAATTGTAGTTCGAAAAATGCAGTTTTAGACGATCTTTGGTGATATTAAGGAAAAGAGAGATGCGGCTCCCCTCCCGAAATTTTTTTACATTTTGAAGCCTTAAAAACGCGATTGTAGATTTTTTTTTGTTAAAATTTAGTGCACCGCCAGTTTCTTGAAATTAAAGCTCCGAAAAGGTAATCTAAGTCAACCTTCGATGAAAGGGGGCGGGGAGAGAATTTTGAAGGGGATCGCGATCAGAAATGTTTCGTTGTTGAAGCATTAAAAGCGAGATTTAGGACATTTTTCGATGGTATTCGCGAAAGGGAGAGAATGGGGGGGGGGATTTCGATCGGTTGAAACCGCAGTTTTAGAAGATTTTCGGGAATGTTTATGGGTGGAGAGATTCGGAGTCCTCCCCTGGCAAATTTTCAAAACTGAAATTCAGTTAACGCAATCGTAGACGCTTTTAAATCCTTTTAGAGGGGAAGAAGGTTTTGGAGATCTCCCCCGAAAAATTTTCTGAATAAAAGTCTTAACAATGAAATTTTTGAAGATCTTCCGTAATATTTGGAGAACGACAGTTTCGGGACACCCTTAGGGAGTTTTTTTTTTTTTAAATTAAAGTCCAAAAGACGAAATTTAATCGGGCTTGATTGATGATGAATGATTAATTGAGAGGGCGTTTCTCGGAGGTTATGTTGGGAGCACTCTCACGGTTTTTCGAAATTGCAGTCCTAAACACTCATCAGGTGTAGGTCATCTTTAATGATGTTAGGTCAGGGGATAGGGTTTGAGAACGTTTTCCAGGGATTTTTTCAAAACCTAAGTTTTAAAAACTCACTTCCAGACCAGCTTTGGGGACGTAAAAAGAAGGGTTTGGAGCTCTCCACTCTCCCTTTCACTTTGGCTACGTCCCTCGTATCTTCATTGTAAATTTTAATTATTGATAAACATATTGTGGTAATATTTTCTTCCAATTTTCCTTCGCCAAACACGATTATTTGCTTGGATTTTCCATAATAAAGTTTTCAAATTCCCACCAAATATTTTTGCTTTCTTGCAATACAAGCGTTTGCGGCCTTGGAAAAAAGACTTAACATTTTGAACCGATGTGGTAATTTTCTGCGATACCTTAGGTCTCTATTCCACTTCATTTTATTTTATTATTATCTTGATTAAGCTTTGATTTACTTACGATTTTTACATTCAAACATTTAGAACTTTTGTTGTGAGTATTCATTACAATACTTTGAATCTCTCTTTGTATTTAACTGTTTTTTTTTTTTTTTTTTTTTGACTATCTCTCTCTCTCTATTTCAACTTCATTTCGGTAACCCATACATTCTTCTCCACTTAGCAATCATTTTCAGAACAACACTTTTCATCAAAAAAAAAAAAAGAATATTTCGGCGACCCCTATCCTATGGTCTCTCCTAATGAAGATGTCCTATTTATTTATGTATTTTTTTTTTAACTGAAGAATCATGAAGTATGGTTTTGTATAACTAGGGTCGCCGAGATACAAGGCGTGCGCCATGTTAGTTTTGTCGGCATTCCTCCCTCCCATTATGCTAATTTTACTCTATGCATAACACTTTAATTTGAGCCGAGCCCATAGTTTCCGACTAGGCAGACATACTCACTCTGCGGCCTAGTGAAGAGTGTACTGTACTGAATACTTTTTTTTTGAGTTAATAAAAATGTTTGAAGCGTACATTTCCGCGGCCCTTTACTTATAGACACTCTTAATAAAAGAGAATCGTGGATGTTCCTAAATTGTACTTTAAGATTACATTTTCTATTCGAATTTTACAGAAAAAATACTTTTTTTCACTCTTATTTCAATTTTTCATTTATAATTACTATTTTAATATCTCAAACTAACGAAGAGTTTCCCTTTTTCTTCTTTAGTTGCATCACTAGAATGAAATTGGTGGCCCCCACTTCTGAAAAACGGGGGGGGGGGGGGGGAGTGCTACGGTGACCGCCCTGAAGAGTACGTCAAATGATGTTCTTATTGAATGAGTTTAAATATTTTTTCTTTCCAAAATTTAAAAATTTCATGTTTTAAAGAAAAAAAACCTTCTGGAAAAAAATCCCCCCCAAAAATTTTGATGGCGCAACTTGCGCCATAATCCCCCCCTGTGGGCACCCCTGAGCATATAGGGACCTATAAAAATAATACCTGAACTTGAAAATGTAGAAATAGTTTCTTTCAATAAGAACAAATTTACTTCAAAATAATGCTGAGTTCAAACTTGATTTTTAAAAATTTATACTCAAAAGTTAAATACCTTGATTTTTAAATATTCTTCTATTTTCCTCTTAACTGGTCTTACAGTAACAGTTCTTCCAACAGTAGTATCATCAAAATGAGCCTATTAGAAAGAAATAAAAATTTTTCCAGCCTTAATATTCTTCTACTTACAAACGGATGGAATGACAAAAGGAAATTGAGCCATAACATAACAGTATTGATACAAGTCATCATATAAAATTGAAAAAAAAAAAAAATTAGTGATTAAATAGAAAATGGCTGAAAGTTTTGTACATGGATCTTCAATCGGCAACAGTTGAGCACCTCCCGTTTTTGGTTGCATTTTCATGCTTCAAAAGGCCTCTTCACATGTTTTTTGTATCAAATCAATCTCTCTTTGTATTGGTATCTCCTCCAATACCTCCACTATATTGGTATTCTGACATCACCAGAGTACCATCTATGTGGCTACGGAACCATGAACGCAGAACACCTGAAGGCTTGATCTGCTCTGGACTAGGGGTGAAACATGGATGTTTTAGAAACATCGATGTTTTTGCTAAAACATCAATGTTTTACTTTCAATGTTTTTTTTTTTTTTTTTTTGGACCATCTATGTTTTGGTTTCGATGTTTTTTCGATTTCGATGTTTTTGCATTTTAATTGAAAATTCTCATAAAATTTGCTCCAATTTTCTTGCTAGGTAATTAAGTTTGCTTATGGAGTTCCCAAGAAAAAAAAATCTTTTTTGCACCCGTTTTATAAGAACAATTTTTCTGTGTAGAGGATGGGGATTTTTGAGAAGATCACTACTACTAGATAGTAGAAGATGAACCAGAGAGTGAGGAAGAGGTCAAAGCTATTGGAAGAACCTAACACTGGTAGTCTGGTGCCAGAACTTGCAGTCTATTTCAAGGCTCCAGTTCTTAAACTAAAGGAAAATCCTATACGTTACAACGGTGAAAATTATAATTTTAGAAATTTATACAGGGTTCATACTCTATTTGAATAAAACAATTCCATGACTTTTCCAAAAATTTTTCATGACTCCATAAAAATGTTCATGACCTTGTTAAATGAAGAGAATAGTACTATTTCATATCAAACTTGTCAATTTTTGAAAATGAGCATTAGCAAAACTTCTACATACCACTACCCCATTGAAGCACTTACTTGTGATTGAAAAAAAAATCTGTGTACACCAAAAAAAAAAAAAACTATTCTTCTTCGTCTTTATCATACAAATTTAAGTAAAGTGAAACTACAGTGAATAGAATATAATTATGCCTAAATATCTAATATTTTTTCTATAAACAGACAGAATGATAATGAATGGGACAAAGATTGAATGAGCTACTGTTTCAATGAATTTGCTTCAAAAAATGACTTTTATTGTCAACAGTTTATTTAATCATCCACATAACTTGGTAGTATTTTGGTTCTTTAAAGTAATGCCACAGTCTTAAAAAAAATAATAAAATAAATAAAATGTTGTTCACTAGTGCTTTAGAGTACAGAACACCCCTATTTCTCTAATAGATACCTGACGAAAGATCTTTGTTTTCTGAAACCTTCAACAATTCAGATTAATTCTGATAAATTTAATAACAAAGTTATTAAGACTGATGGAAACGAACTCGGATGCAATTGCATTGCATTTTTTGAGCAGGTGTGGCAAAACGAAGAACGTACAAGTTCACTACTACAGAATATAAAATAAAAGAAGAGTTGAAAGCAACGGTAAATTCAAGATGAGGGATATCCAAGCAGTAAAATCACATTGCAAAAAAAGACGGGCGGCTGCCACAGAAGTGGATGCAATGAGATTTCAAAATTCAGATTAGTTTTTGAGATCATTCACTTTTTCAGTTTTGATAGCTTTTATGCACAATACTTGAAAATGATTAAAGATTTTTACTGCTCTTTTCGCTAGTTATTTTCTCTATTCCCAGGACATTTTTCCATGACTTCAAATAAATTTCCATGACTTTGAATGAAAATTTCAATTTTCCATGACTTTTCCAGATCTGCAATGTGCTTATTTTTTTCCCATGACTTCCCAGGATTTCCATGACCTATACGAACTCTGTTTGTAGCTGGTAAAAGTAGCTTTAAAGTATTTGATAGTGATGGCAACTTCTGTTCCATCGGAAAGAGATGCTTCTCTGACTAGTGGGATAGTCTGCGAAAAGAGAAATGCCTTTCTGGGGGACAAAGGAAGCAAACATTTTTTCTCCAAACTGTCAACACCAATATTTGGGGTTACTTATCGATTTCCCCCAACAAGTCATCCCTCTATTACTTACAATTTGTGTTTAATAACTAGCAGTACTGCACATATTTCTTCCTATTAAAAATAATTGTTAGAATTAATTTTGTATTTTTAAAATAATTAGCACAACTTTTTCTCATCATTCAACTCAGTGCTTCTCAACCTTTTCTACTTTGGGGAACACTTGCAAAAATTTCTAGATCAACGGAGCACAGTGAACTTAATACCCAAATGGTAATGAAGAAATGTTTTTATCATTCACTAGCAAAAAGACAGGGGGGGGGGGGAGAACTTTTTTTACATGAATAAAACAACTATAACTACTGTGGTGCATTTAAATTCATTTAGAAAGTAGAAATACTTCGAATGTATTGCAGTTAATGATAAACAACAAAACTACCTTTATCAGACTTCACAGAAAATTATGCTTGATATGTTTCAAAGCATTTCTGTCAAACATGTCATTAAAGTGTGCACTGCAGTCAAACAATTTATCAAAAAATGGTTCAAGAAAGAAGCAAGCAAAAAATTAAAACTAAGCACCTAGCTTCCGTGTGACACTAATGAGACACTTTGAGCCTGCCTTGAGGAGCAAAGACGTTTGATCAGACCCCGAAGTGGTTTTTTGGGGGGAAAAAGTAGGAAATAAGGAGTCAAAAATTTAAAAAGTAGGAAAAGTAGGAAAAAATAGGAAGAGATAGGACTGAATACACGTCAAGAGGAAACAGATTTAGCGTAAACTTTATTTCTAATGTAAAATAAACTAACAGTATTTTTGATTTAAAACTGTCCCAGAAATAAAGTAACAGTACTTTTGAAGTATGAAAGGGATTTAATGAAAGGCCGACTCATAAAAACAAAACGAAAGAAACAAGTTGACAATTTTCAGTATGAAAATTAAACTGCTGGAAACAAAGGTACTAAATACAAAAATAAAATCCGAATAAAAAAACAACTTTCAACAGTACAGTAATAAAAATTTGAAGTGTAAAAGAATGAAATACAATATAGCGATCGCAAAAAAAGATAATAATAATAATAATAATAATAATAATAATAATAATAATAATAATAATAAAACTCATATTTTGGTGCAATAAAACCATTTTTGTTAAAGATTTGTTTTGTCAAAAACGAAAACATTCCTTCGAGAGCATCCAATTATCGTTTGAAAATACTAACACTTTCCGTTCCTGTTGTCATTAACTGTGATACAAAAAGAAAAGTAAACATTAATTTAATTTTAGTTTAAAATAATCAGCAGCTGACATGCATTCTTGCATAAACAGGGGCAGATGTTTGAATTTGAAAAACAAAAGGAAAAAGACTGAAAATGCAGAACTAAAATAAATGTGTTCTTAAATATGGGACATAAAATTCATAATAAAATAATTAAACTAAATAAATAACGAAATAGGTAAACTAAAAGGTTTGTATTATGTTACATATTTTTAGCATTCAACACAATTTTTCTTTCAGGAACGTCATTTAGGGGGGTCGGGTGGGGTCAATTTCTCCCCTCCCTGGCTTTAGAAAATTAATGCTTAACTATAAAAGTTTGTGTGGTTTTTATTATTTTCAGACAAAATTTGCATTCAGTATATATACTTCGTTAGCCATCCCGAGGGAAAAGTCAAAATGACGGGCCAGTTTTAATTTTAATCAAGAAATAAAAACGAATATTGTTTTATTGGTTTGATGGTTTTTTACCTCCTTCTTCCAAAATTTTTGTCACAGAACAAAAAGGAAAAAATCAATGCATGGTAAACACAATATTTTTACTCAATCCTCACCATACAACAAAAATATTCATCTGGAAATTGTTCACGAAATTGAGAGTGGGGGGGGAGCAACTCCTCGATATTGATGATATATCAGATTAGAAAATACCCATTAAAAAGAAAAAAAAATACAGTACATATTTGCTTGTGGCGGTAACCCCTCCCCCCACCCCCCACCCAAATTTTAAAAATGTGAAGAAATAAAAACGGAATCTCGCACTTAAATTGATTTCCGATTTTTCTCCAAAAATCGGGAACATTTTGCCCATTTAGGTTTTTTTTTTTTTTTTTACAAATACACTCTTTGCAAGGAAAGAAACTGAAATTTTATAAACTATTTTTTCATGTTTCCTGTTTAGAATGAACAATAATCATATTCATGTACGAAAACGGTTAGTTTCTGCGATTATTCTGTTCCGTTTTTGCGAATTTTTGTTACATGTAGCTTTTATTTTGTAATAACATCAAGAAAATATGTACAGTGTACAAGTTTTGTCATTTTTTGCTTCCTTACGTTCATTTTAAGGTTTTACATTGCCTTTCTGTTTAAATAGAGCTCTATTTCCCTTGTAATCATCTATACGAAAAATTGGTGAATGGGAAATTCTGCTTTTCCCGCACTTTTCGAACAGTCGACCGTTTACTTTAACTAAAGCTTCTAATTGACGGGTAAGTAATATATAATTGCATCAGAATGTGCCGGTATCCATTTCTTTATTGTTTCGTTAAAACAGTAGGACTGAAGTCGGGGCGATAAAAAGAAAAGTCGATCATAAACGCAGCAACGGTAAAAAAGTCACTTACGAAAATTTAACTTTTAAACACGTAGACGCCGCGGCGTTCCTTCCAGAAATTACTGTAGTCAGTCAATGAAAAGTTCAGGATCCGCTTGTTTCTTTTGCTTTTCAAAATTGAAACATGCAGAAAATTATCGGTGCAGCATTGTAAAAATAAGAATCAATGCACAATTAGAAGTGCTATACTGAAGAAAGAAAAAGTAGGAAAAAAAAGGAAAAAGTAGGAAAATAAGGAGAGAGCTCTAAAAAATAGGAAAAAGTAGGAAAAATAGGAACTCTTCGGGGTCTGTTTGATGTTCGGCTCTATGCTGGAGAGAGCTACACGAAATTCTTGACCCTGTCTCTTTAGAGATGATCTCTTGCTGTTTATTTATAAGTGTGAGGGCTGAGAAGCTGAGTTCGAAAAGATATGTAATAGAAAATGGTAGTAGCACAACAATAGCAAGACCAGACCCCGAAGTGGTTTTTTGACGGAAAAAAGTAGGAAATAAGGAATCAAAATTTTAAAAAAAAGGAAAAGTAGGAAAAAAATCACTTAAAAAAGTAGGGAAAAAATGGGAAGAGATAGGACTACGCACATGTCAAGAGGAAACATTTAGCGTAAACTTTATTTCTAATGTAAAATAAACTAACAGTATTTTTGATTTTAAACTGTCCCAAAAATAAACTAACAGTACTTTTGAAGTATTAAAGAGATTTAATGAAAGACCGAGTCGCAAAAACAAGACAAAAGAAACAAGCTGACAATCAACAGCATGAAAAATAAACTGGTGGAAACAAAGATATTATTTACAAAAATATGAAAATAAAATCCAAACAAAGAAACACCTTTCAACAATACAGTAATAAAAATAAATAAATAAATAAATAAATAAATAAATAAATAAAAAATTAAAACAGTAATAATAATAATAAAACTCATATTTTGGTGCAATGAAACCATTTTTGTTAAAGATTTGTTTTGTCAAAAACGAAAACATTCCTTTGAGAGCGTTCATTTATCATTTCAAAATACTAACACTTTCAGCTCCTTTTGTCATAAGCTATGATACAAAAAGCAAAGCAAATATTAAATTAGTTTTAGTTAAAAATAATCAGCAGCTGACATGCATTCTTCTTGCATAAACAGGGGCAGATCTTTGAATTTGGAAAAAAAAAGGAAAACAACTGAAAATGCAGAATTAAAATAAATTTGTTCTTAAATATGGGACATAAAATTTATAATAAAATAATTAAACTAAATAAATAACGAAATAAGTAATTTAAAAGGGCATTTTTTAGCATTCAACATAAATTTTTGTTTCAGGCAATTCATTTATGGGAGTCAGTGAGGTCAATTTCTCCCCTCCCTGGCTTTGGAAAATTAATGCTTAACTATACAAGTTTGTGCGGTTTTTGTTGTTTTCAAATAAAATTTGCATTCAGAATACATCTTCGCTAGCCACCTCCGAGGGAAAAATCAAAATGACGGGCCAGTTTTAATTTTAATCAAGCAATAAAAACGAATATTGTTTTATTGGTTTGATGATTCTATACCTCCTTCAAAAAATCAGTAATCCAACGTCATTAAGCACAAAAATTGCAAAAAAATTGCAGACACGTGTTTCGGTGTTACAAGGAACCCCTTTTTCAATGCAAAGAGGTGTGAGCTTCTGGATTTCCATTGAAAAAGGTGTTCCTTGTAACACCGAAACACGTGTCTGCAATTTTTGTGCTTAATGACGTTGGATTACTGATTTTTTGAATCTTCAGCACAAAGGTATTTATGCGTTATCTATACCTCCTTGTTAAAAAAATTTTGTCACTGAAATAAAAGAGGAAAAAATCCATGTATGGTAAACATAACATTTTTATCACAGGCAAAGATCAGTTATTGTCCATTTATCACAAGAAGGCACTTTGCCACGCCTCCTCGAACGCAGAGTTCCATTTTACACGGGGGTGATCGGTAAGCAATCCACGCGCTTTTGAAGAAAACAACCAGACAGCCTTAATTTGGGCGTGCATTTTAATGTGCAAAAAAGTCTTAGTGGCCATTATATCACTTACTTCACTTGTCTGTTGTCATTTTGGTTATTCTTGCATTTTAAAAGTGCTGCTTTTACAACAAAATGCTATGATCCGAATATACCTTCTGCCGAAAACAGCGAAATAGAATTATCGGATAAAACATGACTAGGGAGGAGTCAAGTGCCTTCTCGTGGAAAACGGACAATACTAATGTTTCTCTGTGCATAAAAGAGAAGGCATGTAGTTTCTCTCTCAATCCTCACCATACAACAAAAATATTCATTCGGAAATTGTTCACGAAATTGAGAGTAAAGGAGGAGCATCTGGCTAATGCCTGCGTATATCTCTTTCTCTCTCCCCTCCCTTTTTATCAGGCGCCCTGAGTACAATAACTTGCAGTAGATAGGCTGCATCGGTATAACTACCGCACCCCGGAAAGTGTAAGAGTTTGTCGAAAAAATTTTAAATGTTCAGAAATACTGCATTGCCAAAAACGCAACACTTAAAAATGATGAGCAACTCCTTGATATTGATGTTATATCAGAGTAGAAAATATTCATTAAAAATATTAAAAAATACAGTACATATTTGCTTGTGGCTTTATCCCCCAACTTTAAAAAATGTGAAGAAATAAAAACGAAATATCGCATTTAAATTAAATTCCGATTTTTCTCCAGAAATCGGTATTCAGTGAAAGGAGAAGTAGGGAATCAAGACAGCTGTCTGAGCTGTCCACTCAAGTTCTCACGCCAAACGGCGACAGAAGAAAAGAAGAAAGAAGACCATGTGTCAGGAAATCAACTTATTCTGTAAACTAGAAAATTTGCAGATTGCGTAGAAAACAGAATTGAGAAATGAAGGCAGAAAAAAAACTTGTTATAAAATAAATTCAAGTGCGTTATTAATCATCTAAATTTAAATATTGAACATGGTGGGCACAAATGATGAACCCAATTTTTAAAAATCGAATTTTCGAAACTACTGCACATATCACCATAACTGATATGTGAAAATAAACAGGAACAGTCCAAGGCTCCCCCCCCCCTTTTTCAGTTACAAACAGGTGCGGAGGGCGGGAACAGAAATTAATGTTGCGAGGGGGATGTATAATCGTCATTGATATAAAAGACATTTGAAGAATTATCACTAAAAAAATTTAAACATTACTGTTCCACTATAAATATGGATGTTATTCTCAGACATTCGTCATTCACCATGAATAAAATTTCATCAATTCCACAATGCTACAAGTTAGAAATAAATTCCCATTCCTTGAATTTACTATTCCATATCAACTGTTGTATTTGATTGTGCTCGGGTTTTCAATGCAACATTTCACACAATCCAAAGAAACGAGTTAGTAATAAAAACTACCTAATAACATAAAATCAAGTTACATGATATGAAGTGGAAACAATAGATCGCAGTCCGACAGAAAAGGTATTTCTACTTCTTACATTCGATTTAAAATTGCTCAGGGTTTGAATTTTTTAATGCAGTGATGAAAATAATAGAGATCAATATCATCAACAATTTTATAATGATACCTTGAGAACAAAAATTAACATTACCCAAAACCGGTGAACTATGCAGTGGAAAATTGTTAAAAGCCATTTAATACCTGCCGAACACAAACTAGGAATTTAAAAAAAAAGTTCAAAAGATGCACGTACATTCAAGGATGATATAATAAAAATTCAAATTTTATCGACCCAGTATGTCAAAGGGAAACTTGTTAGGAAATATTTTTTTAGTATTTCATTGAACAAAAGAACACTTCAGTAATGCATGCTGCAACTGGGAAACTGACTAAAAATTTTTAAAGTTAATGACAATCTCTGAAAAATATCTACTTCACACTCTTGCAAAACTCTACCTTGCAATAATCTATTCTGTTGTGCTGGTAATTAACCTTTCCATAGCTGTAATTCCGTGATCAAAATATAAATATGCTACAATCCTACAAAACTTTTTAAAAAAAGATTTCTTTTAGTATTTCTGCCTTATTTTCGTCTACGTGGAATAGGAATGAGGCTCTTTTCTGTTATGAGAAAAATATATAATCAACGTATAAATACTTGATGTTTCTTCAAGTTTTCTTGACAATGTAAAATATGAGCACCTAACATTTGATTAAAGTGATCAAAATTTTTTCTTTTTTTTCATTTTGGTAAACAAATCATTATGATTTTTATTTATTTATGAGTAAAACAATTAAAACTTAGCTCGGCCATTGCTTATGGTTACTTCTAGTAGGTAACACTTTCATGAAAGAATATATATATATATATATATATATATATATATATATATATATATATATATATATATATATATATATATATATAAAGGTTTCAAAATTGAAAAATATTTGCGTTCAAGTTATATTTTCTGGAGAATGACCCTTATAATAAATTGTAGAAAACATCGAATTTCCAATACAACAATATTTGATAGTTTCTATCAAGTATTTTTTATGGGAAAATATCTGAAGCACGTTTTCATGAATGAAAGTTTACCCACAATAAACATTATGAAATATAAGCCTCCTCCTAACTCCTCCCTACGTTCTTGATAAGTATTTCCATTAATTTTTATAACTCAGACAACGCATGCATATAAGTCCTAGGTGGTGCATATGCCCCTTTGCACCCGTCTTGAGTGCGTCACTGATGCTATAAATGATCGATGAGTGAGATTTGTGTTACATGACAAACATATAGTATGTAATTCAGTTTAGTCCACATGCCAGGGGCAATTTTTACAGAATACACTGTTTATCAACTTCCAATGCCAAAAACACAACAAAAACTTCGAGAGTGCATTTTTGCTGCATTACGAACCACTGACTGCGATGCTCCAAAATGTGTGGCACAAGCCGAATTACAGATCAGATGATGATGTCGTGTAACAAAAGAACTTTGAACATTTATTGTTGAACATTTCGCACACAGTGCTCACGCACTGAACATTTGTGTGATTGAAATTTAAAAAAAAAAAACAGAAAAAAGAACTTGGTATACTTTTCTTTAAATTTATGTATCACTTATTGGAATACACTATATGACCAAAAGTATTGGGACACTTGAAAAAATTCACATTTTAAGACTTTCTCAAGAAATATAAGACCAATTGCGCTATGAAACTTTTGTCACATAAAAAGTATGCTCCAGCTGTCATTTTGCATTAAAGATTATGTCACCCTCGCGTTTTCTGGGTCAATAACAAATTGTGGAAAGCAAAAATGTTTTAGGTCATCATTCATCGTAAATAGCTGAGAATAAGCTGTAAATTTCAGAAATACGTTTGCTTACTACATGCAATCATGTTTCATACTTTTGAGAAGTTATCACTGATATTCACGAAAATATAAGCATTTATTTAAAAACTACAAATTTTGTTTTGGCTCATAACACGCAAAGTTTTTCATCAAAGCTTACAAAACTTTCAGAAAACTTGACAGCATACAAGATAAGCATAATACTAAAATTTGAAATTAAAATGTTCAAAATTTGATAAAATATGGCAATTTAAAGTAATTAATTTTTCACTGCGCATGCACGAAAGATAGTAATTTAAAACTGTTGATCTAACAATTCGTGTTTAA
Organism: Uloborus diversus; assembly: GCF_026930045.1. Lineage (NCBI taxonomy): Eukaryota > Metazoa > Arthropoda > Arachnida > Araneae > Uloboridae > Uloborus > Uloborus diversus. Next base: position 34,784,779 of record NC_072738.1, read on the forward strand.
CTTCTGTAACAAAGGTAAACACCTAAGGTTTAGCAGATGCCTTTCTATTTCACATTTCTGTAGCTATCTAGTGAATGAAATGTCAGAACTCAAATTGAAAAGCTAAATCATTTTATTTATAAATCTAATAATTAACAACTGTAAAACATAAAAACTTCTGTAAATGGTATAAACAAGTATGAGGGATTTCAACAATACTCAAATAAATCTTCATGTTCCAAAAGAACATCTTTCCAAAAAAATATTTGACATCCTAACGATAATTATTCTAAAATGTTTCAAAAAATTTTAATCCCTAACTCTCATTGCGAAATCCTAACAGCCATCTCCTAAGTTCAGGACGCCGCTTCAACAGCGAACGATCCTCTAAAAACACGACTATCATCAGTCTAAAATGAGAAATGTGAGCAGAAGTGATTTCCTTCCGCTTAAATCCTATCCCAGCACTACGCGGCACGTCACTCCCGATATGTTTACGTAAGACCCATCTGGATCCTTCCAGAACAATCAATTTGCTCCGCATCATCGGGAGATTACGTCACACATTCGCTTGTGCTAGGACGTCACAACCTTTTTCCTGACGAACACTTCGTTCCGAGTCGATCCGTTGTTTATAACTTGCTTTCCGATACACGATTTGAAACAAACGTCCTTTAAAAGGACAAGATTAACTGCTTATTCATTAATAAAGAAAAAAAAGTGAGTAAAACTGTTATTTAGTTTACACTTAGCTTTTAAAATGAATTGGTGAGAATATCTCTCAAATAGACATTTTGTGGCTATCAAAAACTTTCATAATCTAAAACCCAACTAACTTCTTCAACTCATAAAAAAATTCTAGTTCAATATCTCAAAAATTTAGAAAGTAATCAGCAAGCTAATGAGCCGAATTCGAATAACTCTTGGAAGGCTACGAATTGCAAGGGATCGTTCGCAAATAAGCTGTTTTTATCGTGACTCGCTCTGAACACAAAGGCAAGCAAATGTTACAAACTTGCGAACGACCCCACACAGTTCGTTGCCTACACAAGAATTGTTGAAATTCGGCTCATTAGATTGCTGATAACGTTCTGAATTTTTTATGAGTTGCAGAAGTTAATTGGGTTTTAGATTATGGAAGTTTTAGATTGCTATCTTTCGCGTTTGCACAGTGAAAAATTAATTACTTTAATTATATTATCTCCATATCCTATCGTCCATATTTTATCAAATTTTAAACATTATAATTTCAAATTTTAGTATTATGCATCTCTTGTATGCTGTCACGTTTTCTGAAAGTTTTGTAAGCTTTGAAGAAAAACTTTATGTGTTATGAGCCAAAAACATTCAAATAAAATTTGTAGTTTTTAAATAAATATTTAAGTGAATATCAGTGATAACTTCTCAAAAGTATGAAACATGACTGCACATAGTAAGCTGACTAATATCTGAAATTGACATCCTATTATCAGCTATTTACGATGAATGATGACCAAAAAACATAAAAAATTGCTTTCCTCAATTTTTTATTGACCCCCGAAATGCAAGAGATATAATTTTTATTGTAAAATGACAGCTGGAGCATACTAGTTATGTGACAAAAGTTTCAAGCAAGTGGTCTTATATTTCTTAAGAAATCCTTAAAAATGTTAAATTTTAATAGTGTCTCAATACTTTTAGTCATATAGTGCATGTACAGTAATTTTAAAAATATGATTTTTTGAAATTGAGCCTGTCATTTTTGTTCACCCTGCATATTACGTGGTTGTGAAACGCTCTCTATATATTCTAGCTGCATTGCCCGGCTTTGCACGGTCTACCTTAAAAACAAAAGTTTTGTCAAGTGACACATGTTCAACAATCTGGTTTCAATTAGAGAGAAAAAAATACTACAAAATTTTCAGACGAAATAATCATTCTCAAAGAAAGAAAATGGCGTACCCCAACAAAATGGCGGGGACCAACGTACTCCACCTGTGGGGCACATTGGTCCACTTTACGAGATCTTGTTAAAAAATGAACATAAAATGAGCTGATGTGTGCATCACATGACTTCCTTTTACTAAAATTTAATGCCATTTCCCCATTACAGGCAATTTTAATGTGATTCAATAGTCTACTCTCTAAATATCACCAACAGAGGCCAAATTAAAACAGATTTAAAAAAAAAAAAATTGCCAAATTTGTCGCCAAATTGGCGACCAAAAAGACTGGCGATAAGTGTCTGCCAAATTATAACACCATTCGAGTTTACATCAAAATTAACTGTGATTTCCCCCCAAAAAGGGGCAAAAGACCCCTTTAGAAACACCCGAATGCAACCAAAAGGGGAGGTGTACAACTAGACCCCACTAGGAGTCTACGTACCAAATTTCAACTTTCTAGGATATTCCGTTATTGAGTTATGCGACATACATATGCACACACATACAGGCGTCATGAGAAAATTTGTTGTAATTAACTCGGGAATCGTCATTATGGATATTCGCATGTCTATACGTTCTTAGGCACTTAAACATGTGTGGTCGAGTGAAAAAAAAAACAATATTCATTCAGGGGTGAGTAAAATGGACATTAAGGATGATTTTTGAGTGAAATTTTTTTTTGCAAATACAATACTTCCTTTTTTGTAAAAGGAAGTAAAAAGTTGATCAATTCAACACTTTCAAAAAAATCTGTGGTGTTAAGAAGTGTTTAGTGAAACATTGTAGAAAATCGAACTAGTCATAAAATTTATCAATGAGATAAAAAAAAAAAGATAAGTAAAAAAGCGGACCAATGTGCCCTACCTCCCTTTATAATTAAAATAAATTTGAATTTATTAAGATCTTCAAGAGCCCGGTAACAGAAATTGCGAGACTCGAGTCGCGTTTTTCAGCGACCTGCAGAAAATTTTATAAAAGAACAAAAAGAAAGAAAAATAAATAAATAAAAGACAAAAAAAAAATTCCATTTGGCAAAGATCATTTAAAGATGGTTTTTTGGCCGGAAAGGCGATGGATGCTTTCAGAATTTCAGCTAGAAACATAGTCTCCATACTTGGCATGGGTGCAAGACCTTCCGTCTCAGGACGGATTTCCGTCTTGACAAAATTTCCGAGACGGAGGTCGGGACGGAAAGAAATTCAATGACTTTCTTTTAATTTTGAATGAAAAAAGAAAAATTGAGTGTTTGAAAAATATGCTTTAATATTACTGGACCGTTCCATAACCACGAATTTACATTGACATTCTCTCGGTTTTCCGCCATGTGCTTGTTTTGTTTGCAACGTGCTTTTGGAGGAGTGACTTTTCGGCTCGCGCCGTTTGACTTTTTTTTAGGTATAGCTTTATTTCCAACTCGCTGCATTGCAGACAGAGGAGTTGCTCGCTATTCTCCCTAATTTTTCGAAGCAATCGGCTCTAATTGAAAATTTAGCCTTTTCTCATGCTATTTTCGATCATCCTTTCGTTTTTTTTCATTTGTGTTTTTTTTTTGCAAACTTGACACGCATAAATGAAAATTATGTACGCTCTTAAAATGTCTTAAGAGTTGAATCTGCATCACTGATTGAGAGTGATTGCTGACAAAATGAAATATTTTCGCCACAGTAAAGGGCGTCAACATACCAGGTAAAACAGAAACTTATCAAGATTTTGAAGATTTTAATGAAAATGGGAATTTTGGAAATAATCGAGGGGGGGGGGGATTTCTAGCTGGTTGGAAACACCGATGGGCAAACCGTTCCTGCATTTTTGACAATGACTTGAGGAATCATTAAATTCTAATGTCATCGATTCGAACACTCTTTAGAATGGAAATATGGGTGGGGGGAGGGAGAGAAAGGAAAGGAGAAAAATAACGGCAGCACGAGTTTGCGAAAAATTGCTGCTCTTGCAAAGAGGGGTAATCTGTCCGCAAATTAACCCACGATACTAAGGTCTTAAAACGTTGATATCTTGGACAATCTAGGGGGGGGGGGGGGGTTACTCACGGGTTACAGTAAAAAATATCGAAAAACTGAATTGAAAATATTTTTGAAGCTAGGAGTAGTTTGATATTTCTCCAGTACAAACTCTTAAAAATTTAAAAGTCAAAAAGTTTTAGGCTGTCTCTAATGATATAAAAGTGGGTTTTAAAAAAGAATCGAAGACTGGAGTCTTAAAAACACTAATTTAGGCAATCTTTGGTGAATTTTTGAGAGATGGTTTTGGTGTTCTAACATGAAAATGTTTTGTAGCTCATGTATTAAAAACTATTTGAGGCTATACTTAAATGACTTAAGTTAAAGGGCATTTGCGACCCTCTCCCGAAAACTGTTTGTAATTGAAGTCTTAAATCTTTTAGGCTGTCTTTGGTAATGTCAAGAGGGAGGGAGGGGGCTCTCTTTAGGCGAAATTCCGAAACTGGAGTCTTAAAAGCGCAACTTTGAACCGTCTTGGGGTTCGGGGTTCTCCTTTCCCAAAAAATATTCAAAGCTGAAGTATTCAGAACTCAGCTTTAGGTAATCTTTGGAAGACTTAAGAAGAGGGAATTCGAAGGCTTTCTCTCAATACGTTTCAGAATTTAAATTCTTAAATCTTCGGTGATGAAAAGGGGGAAACCGCAAATTTTAGTAAAATTTAATGAACTTCGAGGAAAGAGTTCGGGGGGGGGGGGGGGGGGGGGTGCTCTCTCCCTGAAGTATTAAAATGCTATTTTGGCTATTTTTGAGTGAGTTAAGAGTTAGGGAATTCAGGGGTCTTTCTCGAAACATTTTCGAAATTGAAGTCTTAAAACTTTGGGTTGTCTTTGGCGATGTATGGAAGGGAGTTGCTCTCTCAATAGAAAAATAAATCTTAAACAAAAACTTACATTGCATTTAGTAAACACAATGAGAGGGGGGGAGGTATTCCGCACCCCCAGCCTGAAACATTTTAGTTTCTGAAATTTTAAGAGCTTTGTTTTGGGCTATCTTTGGATGACTTAAGGGGGAAGGGTGTAGGAAGATTTTTTCAAAAAGTTTCCAAAATTAAAGTATTAAAATTTTTAGGCGGTCATAAGTCATGTTTATAGGTAAGAGGGGTGCTATTCCTACAAAACAATTTAGAAAGTGAAGCCTTAAAAATTGAAATTTAGGACATTTGTGGTGAACTCAGAGGAAGGGGTTCGGGAGTTCTCTTCCGAAAATTCTTTGATGCTGAAATATTTAAAGCGCCACTTTAGGCTATATTTGAGTGCCTTAAGAGGGATGCGATTCGGGAACCCTGCCTGGAGTTAGGATTCAGTTCCCCTATTTCTTTTTTTAATTAATGAATGTTGGAAAGGGTACCTTATTTAAAAAATATATCTACTTCACTGAAGCGATTTTTTATTACTAATTTCACCACCTGCCATGGGCGGATTTATGGGGGGTCAGAGGGGGGCAATGCCCCCCCCCCCCAGTTTTGGGAGGGCTTTATGTAGTAACAACACATCTTCCAAAAATTAAAATTTTTTTTTTTCTTTTTTGAATATTTCAGAAGGGTATGGGTGGATTTGTAAGAGGGGGCATAGGGGGCAATGAACCCCAGTTTTGGGAGGACTTTATATAGTAACAACATATCTTTCAAAATTTTAAAACAAAAAATCCTTGTCATTATTGAAATCTATATAATTGAGTCATCAAAATTTTTGAAAAATTTTGCTGAAATTTCATAAAAGTCTATAAAAACCTAACAAAGATTGGTAAAATTGTAAAAATCCTTTAACCGTAAAAGCTGACAAATTTTCGTAAAAATAACAAAAAAATCAAACAAAAATTTGCAGGTAAGAGTGAATTACAAACAGGGCCAAATTTGCCTATAAGATAAACAAGCTATTGCTTAGGGCCCCTGCTTTGAAGTGGGTCCCTAACTCCCAAAAAAAAAAAAATTCATGATTCGTTCCTTAAAAAATAGAAATTGCTTGAAAAAACTAATTTCATTTTTAAGTGCTTGAAAACCTTGAATACTTCAAAACGTGTGACTACAAACCTTAAATTTTAAAATGTCTAACAAATGGTAGAGGGGGGGAGGAATGCCAAAATGTGTCAAATTCAGCTCCTTGCCACATCCTGTATTGAAAATGTAAAAATAATGGTTCTCACGTTTGTAACTATATTTGAAATAAATTTTTGTGACTCATATGTTTCATATCTTGCTAGTTATTAAATCCCGAATGCAGTAATTTGGAAATTCTTTTGTATTGATTGTTTTTATCTTACTTCTTCTGCATATTGTCTATCTGTTTAGCAGGGGGGGGGGGGGAAACACAATACACTACTTCTATTTCTTTTCGTTTTCTGCCCCACTTGCAACAGAAGAAAAGTTGCTGTCATGAGAAATCTATGGTTACTTTTTTCTTTTAAATTTAAAATAGCTATTTCTCAAAGTTAGAACAGGATTGTAAAAATTTACAATCAAATACTAAAATATCAGAGACTGGAAAGTACAAATGAAGTGCGTTAAATAATTTTATTTATTTTACTTACTCTAGAGTCCTTGAAAATAATTAGATAAGACTTTGAAAATCCTAAGCAAAATGGGCTCCAATTCAAACGCAGATTGTTAATCTTTTCAGCCAGGAAAAAAGAAGGATACACTACCTCTATTCCTTTTCATTTTCTGCACTCTACTTATAATTTAAAAAAAAAAGGTTGCTATAATGAGAAATCTATAGTTTATTTTTTCTTACAAACTTAAAATGGCTGTTTCTTACAAAGTTTGAACTAAACTGTACAACTGTATAATCTAGTTATCAATTTCTATGTCTATCCAATTAACCTCTAAAAGGCTTCAAAATGCAGAATTTTATATCCATTTTACAAAATTTCCTGCGGAGGAGAAACCCCCCAGCCCCCTAAAATTGGAGATATTCTATTTCCCACTTTAAAGGGAGCCCTGCATCACTCTCTTGATACCGGCTCCCTCTCTTAAGGTCAATTCAAAAAGGACAGCATGAAAACACACATTAATGAAAACGACACACAAAAAAGTAAAGCATGGACTCATGCATCACAGGTAAAAGACAAAAACATGAGAGTGGGGGGGGGGGACAATAAAAATGTTGCTAAAAAAAATCCTGCCCCCCCAGGAACTCAGTCCTAAATCCGCCTATGCCACCTGCTATCTTATAAAAGAATTCTTTTTCAAATGAAGACTGTGGGGGAATGGTGACAGTTCATTATCATTAGTCGGCCTTACCCTTCCCCCACCTTTCCTTCTTTTCTAGTTTGTTGGCGCTACCTTGGGTAGACTTTCGAATCAGAACTGATTTATGTTGCAAAAGTGAAAATCTTATGTCCTTAGCGATTTTATTGCTACAACAAAAATGTTTAGGATCGGTAAAAAACTAATCGTGGGGTGCTGCAAACGCTTTTACCCCTTACATTATCCAACATTGTCTAAAATTGCGTTTTTGAAACTTCAATTTCGAAATATTGCCGAAGAAGGGTTCCTGAAATCCATCCCTTCAATAGTGCATTCAAAAAGCGTATAAACGTTATGAAATTTAAATTACAATTTCGTTTTTAAATCTTCGATTTCGGAAAAGCCCATAGCGTCTCCTCCCCCCCCCCTCTTTCTTTAATATTTTTTGAAGGTTGCCCAATATTGTGATTTTGGGACTATCAGTTTGAAATAATTGATGTAAGAGTCCCTGAAGCCCTCCTTTCCCTGAACTTTACCAAAATGGCCTACCACAGCGTTTTTTGGACATCAATTTGAAAAAATTTCTGGGGGAGAGCCCCCAGACCCCCCCCCCCCCTTATTGCCGGATTTTAGATTTTTTGGAATTATGATGTCAAAACACTTAAATATTACAATTTTAAGGCTTAAAATTTAGACAAACAGATTCCAAAACTGGCATTGTTAAAATCTGCAACATTTATACATACAAATTTTTCCTTAAGCCCGCATGCGGGGGGGGGGGGGGGGAGCTGAAAATATTTTCCGTCTTGAACACATCACCAAACTTGCACCCATGATATTTGGTCATTCACAAGATCGAAGTAGATAAGATGCTTAAGTGCCGTTTCCAAAAACAAAGCAGAATTGGATGTTTTAATTAACTGCAAACTGATGAAAATAACTTAAAATGTGCAGCAAATCGTTTTCTTTTATTTTTTAAAGAAATTTTCTTGAGGAATGAAAAGTTTTATATTTAAAATTTCACCTTATCTTCATTGCTTTGGATGCAAAAGTGCTAAAAGCTTTTCAATTAAAATGTAACCTCACGAAAATTTTTATTTTAAAATTATTTTTTCGCAACAAATTCAAAAATTTATATCTTAATTTTTGGCGTAGTCGCCATGTTTGTTCATTCCCAATATGTTGGTACGCAAGAAACTTTAAGTGCCTACGTTTTCATAAACAGAATAGGATGTTTATTGAAATGCAAAGTGTTGAAAATTATGCAAAACGTGTCATTTTTTTCGGATAATTCTTAATTATTGTCTTATAAAGTGCAAAATTTTATCTTAGAATAATATCTTACCTTCATTGCTTTAGAGGCTAAAGTTCTGAAAACTGAGTATTTCATCTAAAGCGCAGTTTTTTAAGGATTTTGAATTTATTTCTACTTTTATGTAACAAATTCAAAAATCTAATTAGAATCACGCCTTTTTCGCATAGAGGCCATGTTTGGTCATTCGCAAGATGGAAATAGACGAGACTATTACTTGCCTAAGTTTCTAAAACAGAATTTGATGCTTATCTCAATACAAACTATTGAAGATTATATAAAATGTACAATAAATCATGTTTCTTTTTTAATGATTTTCATAAAAAATGTGAATTATTACCTGCACAATTGCATTTGCTTTGGAAGCTTTGCTATAAGCTAAAACATTTATCTATAATGCAGTTTCCTGCAACTTTTCATTTATTAACTTACTTATTTATTCATTTAAAAAAAATTAAAAACCTATTTAACTTAAATTTTCCACACTTAAATAAATATGTAATGAATAATTGCTTTTCATAGTGCACAGAGTTCTATTTATTTTTATGAAAGTAGTGAAAAAACTGTCCCTCCCCCCCTTTTTATACTTTAAAACTCGGCAACAGTGGTGGCCACTAAGTTTTTCAGTTTCCAACGGCCACTGGCCAGTTGGAAAATTTTAGTCTTGACCTTTACTTGTGCATTTTATGAAAGCTTAAAATAAAACTGATAATAATGCTGCAAATTATTTTCAATTGCCAAAATAGTGTCGCAGACAGGATAAAGTTTCTGCTACTGGGTTCAAGAGCTAAAACTTTGGTAAGCCTGATAAGCATTAAAACTAGATTTGAAGAATGACGTTGGCTTAAATTAACTTGGATGGAATAGGGTAAACATCTTTGAATGCACGTGGCAGTCTTCCAGTAGAATGGCATAGCAGATAAAAATGAGAGAGTGTTACAGAAGCGGATTTCAAAAGCTACATCTAATGATTGCACCCACCGTCACTATACAGCATTTTTCCCTCCATGTCTATTTCACCCTCTTCACCAACAGCAAAAAGTTCCTTACTTCTTTCTATTCAAGAAAGAATGTATGCATCAGCAAGAATACTGATGGGAAGGTCAGGGCAGAAGGGAGGTGAGGGGGTATTTGCACGATTGCTAGAAAGTGGCTGTGAAATGGGTGTGGCAAAACAATGAGCATACAAGTCTTCAGCAAAAAATAAAATACATACAAGAAAGGTTGAAAATAATAAACTACAAAACGTTATAAAGGTTTAAGTGATATAATGGCATAGTTGAAAAAAATGAGCAAGTGTTATGGAAGCAGATGCAATCGGATTTCGAAATGCATAAACGCTGACGCTTTCTACGTCATTCTCTCTCCAGCCTTTTTCCTGCCCCACCCATGAAACGAAGTTCCTTTCTTCTTTCTACCATAGAAAGAACACGTGAGTCAGCAAAAATAGTGACGGGAAGGATGCGATCGATCCCTGAAAATGCTCAGCAGCTGAGAAATGAAAAAAATAAAAAAAGTGGAAAATTGCAGATCCGCGGAAGATTTTCATCCCTGCTTTACAGACGGCAATGGCTTATCGCATCTTTTGTTGGGTAGCCCAATGGCAGACATGGTTGAGCCTTTGGGTCTGCCACGGCATTTAACTTTAGGCAGATTTTAATGTCTCCAACTAGTTTTTGGTACGGACAATTTGCGGGATTTAAGTACGGGATTTAAGATTACGGTACGGGATTTAAGTATTTGGTACGGATTCAGAAAAGAGAGTTGGAGCAAAGACTGGCAGGTAACATAAACAGGAATCCCAAGAGGTTTTTTGCATACGCTAATTCGGGGAAAGTTCGAAATAGTCACATTGGGCCACTGGTTGATGAGCACGGAATTTTAATTCAGGACGATAGTGATATTGCTAATGTTCTTAATAACTTTTTTTCGAGTATTTTTAACGATAACTGTATCTCAACAGTTGACACCAACAAGACACAAGCTATAGTACAGCTTGAGGACTTTGTATTTTCCAGGGATGACGTTTTACTTCATTTGAAAAAAATTAAAGAGACTAAGGCTCCGGGGCCAGATAATATTTATCCGAAAATTTTAGTTGAATGTGCAGAGGAATTAGCAGATGTAATCGCAAACATTTTCAATGCTTCTTATAATTCGGGGACAGTGCCAGAGGACTGGAAGCTGGCTAACATTACACCGCTCTTCAAGAAAGGGTCTAAAGGGAGTGCGGGAAATTATAGACCAGTCTAACTTCGGTGGTTTGCAAAATTTTTGAAACATTGATGAAAATTAAGATAGTAAATTTTCTAGAGACTAATAATCTATTGACTAGTTTTCAGTACGGTTTCAGGAAAGGTAAAAATCTTGTGCAACTAATTTATTACATTTCTATGACAAAGTTACCATGGCTTTGGACAATAAGAAGCCTGTAGATGTTGTTTACATTGATTTTCAAAAAGCTTTCGATAAGGTACCGCATGTTGCTCTACTTAGCAAATTAGCTGATATAGGAATAGGAGGGAAAACTTTCATTTGGGTAAAAAACTGGCTGACCGGAAGGAAACAAAGAGTAGTTGTAAGGGGAAATTATTCTAATTGGAGTGAGGTCTTAAGCGGGGTTCCTCAAGGATCAGTGTTAGGGCCTGTTTTGTTCATTGTCTTTATGAACGATATTCAGAAAAATATTTCTGGGAACATGAATTGTTTTGCTGATGATGTCAAAGTTATGGGGACTGTAGAAAATGAAGAACATGCAAATCAGCTGCAAGAGGATCTAGATCATATTACGGAGTGGGCTGATAAATGGGGTATGGCTGTTAATGTTGGGAAATGTCAAGTGCTACATTTAGGGCATGGAAATAAGTGTACAAGTTATTATTTGTAAGGTTCAGTCATTAGTCATGCAGACAAAGTTACTGATCTGGGTGTCTTAATAAGTCAGGATTTAAAGTTTAGCCAACAGTGCAGCATTGCTAGCAACAAAGCCAATAAGATGCTTGGGTTTATCAATAGATCTATTTCAAATAAATCTAAAGAAGTTCTTCTGCCCTTATATAGAAGTTTGGTAAGACCCCATTTGGAGTACGCTGTTCAGTTTTGGTCTCCTTATCTTAAGAAAGACATTAATATATTGGAAAGGGTTCAAAGGCGGGCTACAAGGCTAATAAGTGGACTTTCCCACTTAGATTATGATTCCAGGCTTAGAAGGCTAAAAATGTAGTCTTGAGCAAAGAAGAAACCAAGGGGACATGATTCAGCTGTTTAAATTTATTAAAACGAAAGATGTTACGGGGCTAAAGTTTAGCACTGAAAACAGGACAAGGGGTCATTGTTTTAAGCTATTTAAATCTCAGGCTAACATGGATATTAGGAAAAATTATTATTTTAGCAAGGTAGTGGAACTTTGGAACAGCTTACCGGAAGAGGTGGTAATGAGCAAAGGAGTAGACAGTTTTAAGAGGGCCATTGATCTTCACTGGGGATTGTAAATTGACTAGGACCAGTCTAGCTGGGCCCACAGCCTGTTGCTGGTCATCACTTTTGTATTTGTATTTGTATTAGTTACCTCCAATTTTGCAGACCCTGTACACTGTGTTTCTTCGGTGGCTAGAGACAGGGTTTCCTCAGTGTCTGCAGACAGTTTTTCCTCGGCAGCTGGAGACAGTGTTTCCCCAGCATCTGGAGACTGGATTTCGTTGGCCGCTAGAGACTGGGTTCCCTCAGCGACTGGAGACTGTGTTTTATCAGCGTCTGGAGACTGTGTTTTATCAGCGTCTGGAGACTGTGTTTTATTAGCGTCTGGAAACTGTGTTTTATCAGCGTCTGGAGACTGTGTTTTATCAGCGTCTGGAGACTGGGTTCCTTCGGCATCAGGAGCTTGCGCAGCAGCTGCTTGGGAACAGCTTACATTTTTCACAGTCAACTCAACTTCTTTGCCTTCTGCCCAAAGACCATACAATTGACTTAGCAAATCAATTTTAGGCTGATATTTGCTACTTTCAGATATCAAAACATTTAATTTGTTAGTGACACCTGCTGCTTTTTGAAATTTTTGTTCGGTTGACAGTCTATCCTGATTAGGCGCAACTTGAACTCTAACAGTATTTGATGCACCTAGAGAGGGATAAAAAACCAAAAATTATCAACTTGATAAAAGGAAATATTAAGTACATTAACATTTTACAAGTGACTATAGGAGACAAAAATGGAACATTGAGAGTATATTTACCTCGCACTTTAATGTTTGACAAGTCTCGCAGGGTAATCTTTTTCTGTGTCAGCTTAGTGAACTTTTCTAGAACAAGCTTTTTGTTTGCTTCCATCTCTAACAGTTCTAAAATTTTCTGCTGGACATCAGGCGCTAAACTTCTCTGACTGGGAAGAGAACTGAATAATTCCTTGGATACCTGCAAAATTTTAAAACGAAATAAATTTTTAATGTAATAGAAATATAATTTGCACTCTAATTTTTATCCTAAAATAAGTAATTATCAAGTCACATAATAAATCTAGCATATAATAACGCCGGAATATGTTATATTTTAATGTCAATGGTTACAGGTTAAGGAATGTGGCCGAATATTCGGTAATCGGTCATTTCACCCTTCTTTTAAATTATGGAAGAGGTTCTCAAGGGAGATTCTTTTCAAAGGAGAACTTTTAATTATTATTTTTTTCTTGTAAATTGTTTATATCTAAATTTTTTAGTGACAAAGTTAATCGGTACAAATTCTAGAGTTCGCAACATGAATCATTTCCCTGTGTATATATATATTTTTTTTTGTTCTAAAATTTTAATTTTTCAATTCAAAAGTAAACATTTTGCATTTTTATGGTCTGTTGTGTATGGGCGTTTGAAAAAAGGAAAACTTTGATAGCATAGAATAGTAAGATTCCAAGGGAATGAAGCTTATATATTTGATAAACTTTTTGTCATATTTTATGTGTTGAGTCTTTAACATGTCGGTTAAATGATTACTTCATTTATGTATATATTGGTAGAGTTTCTATAACGGTAAAAAATGAATTAATTTCTGTACTTTGAAGCAACAAATACAGTCGACGCTCATTATAACGACCACACATTATAAAGACCGTCCCATTATAACGACCAGTGGTAGAAGTCCCAACTTTGTTCCTATAAACTCTATGTTAATTTGCTTTCGTTATAACGACCATTCTGTATCGTCTAATCCAATACAGCGACCGAATCAGCGGACGCTATTTCTTGTGTTATTTCCAATAAAACAAATTTGTAGCTTAAAATGACATTGATTATTGTTTACGGACATCTGCCTGAAGTTTTCAATGTCAAATCCTACTTTAAGAGGGGGGGGGGGGAGATTACCATTCACCACAGCTAGCACAGAAAAAATAATGGGTGGAAAAATCGAGAAAATTCCAGATTCCTAAGAAAAGGGAGTTGACAGATGTATTGGGAGTTTGGTGTTTGAATCTAGTATTTTTAAAGATTTGGGGTTCTCGAGGGACTTTTAAATGTTTCTTTGGAAAGCAAGAGAAACAAAATTTATCACCTATATCTGAAACAGAAAATAATGTTTTGCAAAAATCACGTCTACTAAAACAGCAGAACTCCGTTTCTGGTTTTATCTTCAGAAATTGTTGTGGTAGTAGTAGTAGTAGTAGATCTGAAAGTGTGTAACATTTTCCTCCATATGTTTTCTACTTTAAAACTTGTTTAATATTCTGTCATAATATTTTGCACACTACTTTTCTAAAAATTCCTTTGATAAAAAACATTTGGGCATTTACTTATGGGCATGCATGATGACGGTGTACATTTTTTTAATTTATACCTCTTATAACGACCACTCGTTATAAAGACCTTTTTCTCTAGGACGGGGATGGTCGTTATATCGAGCGTCGACTGTACTGATATTTGAACTTAGTGAAATGTAGAGTCACAACATTCAAATACTCTGAAATGGCCCTCATATGAAAATATAATTTTATGTGTTTAGCATTTTATCTATTCTTCAAAAAGTGTTATAATCAGCCTCGAATGTGAAAGGACTGTGCTCTTTCATTTAATACCAGGGTTGATACAAAATCAAGGTTTTTCTTAAAAATCAAAGAGATCTTTGTGATTTAAATATGACTTTTTCTGATTTAAATTGGATTTTTCTTAAATTTAAATATAATATTTGATACCAACATATTAAATTGCTTGATTAAGTATTTGGTGAAGTACGTAACATTTTTTGTTTTATCAGTTTCAAAATTATTTGACACAAGGAAATCTTTGTTTTAATGAATAAATTCTATGCAAATTTTACAATCAACCCCGTGGAATTACATCCTAATCCAGAGTTTCCTAAACTGTGGTCCGCGGTGCTATATAGCTAAAACGTTAAAAAAAAATTGAGATTGAAGGAAGAGTAACGATATTTTAATTCAAAAAGAAAGCACATTTATGGGGAATGAAAAAGTTCTTGCTTAAGTACATGCAGAATGCAGGAGCCTCCCCCCCCCCTCGAAACTTGTGAAGGTAACTTCCGGGGACTGGATACCGATAGCAGAGAGCGGTGGCTCCCTATAATTGAATGAAACTTAAGCATTGCGACGCTGCCAGGGTAGGTTTGCCTGAACCACAGTTAATAATTAACATCTTAATACACCCTAAAAGTACAACTCATATGAAAAATTAACACACTTAAACTGGGTAACAGTGCTTTGTTCACTAACTTCAAAAGTTCATTTTTATTAGTAAACTTGTTGTAGAAACTTGGTGATAACATTTTTCATTTCTGATTGAATTTCAAATAGAATTTTACTTCCATAACTCAAAATAATAATGTAAAAAATGAAAACCAGACAAGAGCTCTGAAAAACATACAGAACAATGAATAAAAAAATTTAAAGGAAAAAAAACTAAAAATATATCGGAAAAAAATATATTAAACTGCCAAGTCATTTTTTTTTGTGCGAGTCAGGGGGCGAGGGTCCGTGAAGTTCGTAATTTTTCCGGAGAGGGGGGTGCGCAGGTCTGAAGTGTGGGACCCTCTGCCCTAATATGTATATTATAAATTAGTGAAATAGGAATAGCATTTTGATAATATATCTGGCGTATAAGTTCTAGAAAGGTTTAAACTCCTCCCTTCCTACTACACCACCAAGTTTGACTTAATAGCAATTTAACGCAGGTCATTTGAAGATGTGGAAACAAATTTGCTTTACCTCATGATTGTGTTCATTCGACATGTCAGAGATGACAAGCTGTGTTCCATCATCACTCAATTTAACGTAAATAAATGCTGTACATCCTTGACGCATAGACCTACAAATATAAGATGACAAAGGCATTAAGTAAGTTATTTTATGACCATGTTAAATAAGCAAGTGAGAATCAAAGAAAAAGATTTCATAATATAAGGAACTTCATGAGCGATCACTAAGTTACTATGAGTTACAACCAGGGTTTGTTGATTTAAATCGTGATTAAAATCATGATTTAAATCAAGTGATTTTTTTTAAAAAATTCATTGATTTGAATTAAAAGATTTTTTTAAAAAAAGTCATTGATTTGAATTAAGTGATTTTTTTAACAAAATCATAAATTAAAAACAGTTGATTTTACTTTTATAAATTAATTCTGCATTTTTAGGATGCATTGCTCTAAATTTAACTACACTGCATTATACTATCTTAACTTCCACAGGCAAAACTTTCTGTGGAAAAACTCTCTCGTAAACTCTTTCTGTGTGTTTTAACAGATTTTTACTCTATTGCTTTTACTTCGAAATTAGTTCAGAACAAAGAAATAAAAATTTTGAGTTTTTCTTACACCATGACTAATATAATTCAGAAAAGTAATTGCTCAACATATTATTTTGTACTAAAAATGTACATGACAATGGAAACCTTATCTTTAAGCAAGCCATAAAACAAAATCACATCTTATCTAAGCATTATAACATATTTATAAATCTTAAAATATCATTGAATAGTTAGAGAATTTACCTTAATTTAAAAAATAATTTGAAAGGATTCATCTATTGTATGAAATATATTATGTTTACAAATGTAAAGTAATTAATATCTACAAGTCTTTGAACATTTAAAAAAAACTAAAAAAATCTGATTAAAAAAAAATCGATTTAAATCAAAAAAATTATGAACCCTGGTTACAACAAGTGATGTGCTTGGTATCTGTATCTGAGAATATCCAAGGAGGGAGAATAAAGATCAGCAGTATGCAGCAATCAGTTGAAATCAATAGCTGGTACATTTTCCCCAAATTTTGAGTTGTGTCATCATCCTTCCCCGGGTGAAATATGTGTAACCCCCAGAGCGCCGAATGATGTGATGTTCTGCAACACAAAATCATTTGACCAAAATTGTTCTGCAAAAATTTCAAACGTTGCATACATGAAACCTGCAACTACACCAGGGATGTACAACCTGTGGCCCGCAAAGCGTGTTGAATTGGCCCGCTGCAAATTCTCCAAAATTGAGGGGTGGAAGTTTTTTTTTTCCCAAGTCCAATTTGACCTACTATATATACCACACATTTTTAGTTTTAAGTCGAATACTGACCGATTTTACTCTCATTTCTTATGAACACTTTCACAACAACTGTACTCGCAAATTTGCGAGTACAGTTGTGAAAATTCAAAAAATAATGTTATGGAATGCACTTTTTGAAAATGAAAGTTTTTGCCCACCTTAAAACAAAATTTATTCAAGAAATAGAATGTGAACTCATTAATATGATATTTTGTAATGTTTGAGCCCCGTTTTTTGTTAGCATGCGGAAAATATGCTTAGATAATTTTGGTGGCATTCTGAGTAATTCTGCAGCTATCTTTTAGCATCTGTATTTGGTTAACCATATCTCTGATTATTTCCTAAATGGAACAGAATATAAAGCCGATTAAATTAAAATAAATCTGTTTTTTCTTTTTTTACCCTCTCTCCTCTTAATCAGATTAGCTTATCATTTTACTTAAACTTGCATACTTGCGTTTTTCCAACTAAATAAAGGTTGTGTTTTTTTTTCTTTTCCTTTTTTTACAAATACTAAAATGTTTATTTTTAAAAAATCTTAAAAAAGAAAGGAAACAACAGTTTCAATAATAATAATGCAACAAATTTGCTAAAAAATAAATTATCTAAAATAAATTTCCACAAAAATAGGTAGTAATTAAATGAAAATCCTGAATTGGCTCCTGGATCTGTTTTTTTTTTTTTTTCTGGGCCACAAAATTTTCCTCTTTGAATGCTGTTGCTTGAGAAATTATGTTTGGCAGTATTTATATCTCAGAACAAACTTTTTCTGCCAACCCCGACTTAGTCCAAAACTAAGATCAAACTACCCATTCTAAATTTCTTTTTTTTTTTTGGCCATGCTACAAGAAAAGTAAATAAATAAATAAACATGCAATTTAAACTACCTCATTTGATATGCTTGTTATTTTAATTGAAGTCCATAACTGATTGTGCAATTTCAAATTCAAATGAATTTCAGTAGTGTGCATTCGCATTCCTCTAAATCAGGGTTGCCACACACCTGGAAAACCTGGAATTGTCAGGGAAAATGAAAATCGCCTAAAATGGTCAAGAAAATTCACAAATTATTGAAATTTCTGGAAATATCAGGGATTTTCTTCCCAATTTTTCGATCTGATAGGTGAAACTGCTGCGCCTTTCGGGCAAAAATGCTGAAGTGCGGTAAATGTTGCGTTCCAGATATGCGAATTTTCCTCATAGGCCAGAGAAAGAAAATTCAAGCCCATTTTTGAAGACTAAATGTAATAAGGTTCAAAAAAAAAAAAAAAAAAAAGAAAGAAAGAAATATCCTTATGAAAATAGTAAAGTGCTGATTTATACCTTTACATTTTATTTTGCTTCCTTTCAAAAAAAAAAAAAAAACTAGCCATGCTTTGCTAGAAATTACTAGTATTTTCCACAATGCATCTGCAGCTTTATTGGTATCTTAAAGGACTTCATTTCTGCATTCCCCCCCCCCCCCAATACAGGGCTCCCAACACATTTCAGCTTGAAAAAAGGGTAAAAGAGGACCATTTTCAATCAAAAAGGGGACTAAAGAGCACCAGTTAGGATCAAAAAGAGGACCTTGGGAGGACCACTCATAGTTAAACTCAAGGAAACACCAAAAGGCAAATTAGTTGCCAGCTGGGGGCTAAATTCGTGAAGATAATTCGTTAATTAACTATAATAATGATACAATTCCTTTATCACCTGTGAAACTGATCTTTTTTATCCATTGAATAATATTATTTACAGATATTTGGATGAGGGGGGGGGGCACTTAGTTCAGCACTTAAGGCAGCCTCTTTAGAACTCAATAGGCATAATGATACATTTTGACTTGAAACAGGGATGCTGGTAGTCTCACTGAAGGATAGATGAAGCGGCGCTTCATTTTTATTTAGTTTAAAATTATTTTTATGTTCTTCTGTCTTTTAATGCTTTTTATAGCGCTATATCCCTTCTCAACCAATATTAATCTATCATACACCAAACAACAAACGTTATTCTCTTGTTGTTTTCCCCAGTCTCTAATTTTGTTTCTATTTTCATCAGTTTCATGTAACCATTTGCTGAGAAATTTGCACTTCCCCATGACTCACACTGAAACCTAAAAAATATTGTTGTGATTTCAACAAAGCTACAACTGAGTGGAAGGGGCACTTGGAAAAACTGACTGAGAATGCAAACACATGCCTTCTGCTAAAAGGAAATTTAAAGAGTTGGAAGAAAAGAATATAGATGCTAGCAGATTAAATATGAAGATTAGTGATGTTTCAGGCTTTTTTTCTTCTGCAAAATAGAACAGAAGAAGGGTTGGTATGCTCTTGATAAAACTTGAAAAGGGCTTAGGAAAAACGTTCATTTTTAAGTGATTGAAAAAGTTATGAAAGCTTAACTAGTGCTTGAATTTCTAAGGCATTTGCTGAATTGGGCATATATATATATATATATATATATTTGTTTTTGTTTTGTTTTAAACATTTCGTCAATGCAATTTTCAATTTTCTTAACATGTGCCAATATGCTTAATACGTGCATCGCAGAAAATCGTCAACCGCGCTTGAGATGTCAATGTTTTTGCATCTTGTAAATATTTTTGACAGTCGGAAATTATTTTGACACATGCTGACGTATATTAGCATATTTCATGTTTTATTTTTAAAATATACTTTACCATGCCAACATTGAACTTGCATTTCGCAGAAACTCTCTTCTCATCTTTGAGATTTTAATCCTTTTGCATCTTGTAAATATTGTGATATATTTGCCAATCGGAAGTTGTTTTAACATATGCAACCCAAAATTAGCTTATTTAATGTTTTATTTTAATAAATCATAACACTATTTTTGGGATGTTTTGCGAAAAATTACTTCCACTGTTTGAGATTTTAATCCGTTGCATCTGGTAAGTATTTCAGTTTTTTTAACAATTGGAATGATTATTTTAACATGTGCAACTTTAATCAGCATGTATTGTTTTTCATTTTAAATACTGAAAAATTAATAGGGAAGTTGCAACCTATTAAATGTTCATATTTTGGCTATTGTATATTGTTAATTGACCCTAAAAAGTAAAAAATTCACCATCGCCGAATTTTAAAACACCGTGGTTGATTTTTAATGAATTTTTAAAAATCCACGCGCAAAAGTGCGCTCTTCTGAAACGTCACGAACCTACGTCACAGGGCGCGAATGGCCAGCCTTCCGCCGAAGATCCCTTGTTTTCGCTAGGGACATTTTTAGCGCGCTGATATTTTTATTTTTTAGAAATTCAATAATCCTTTTGAACACACTATGGAGGCCGGATTCGTTAAAGCACAATCTAAATAATCTTCCTCAAATAATATCAATGGTGATATTCGAATATTTCCGAGAGGATGAGAGGTTTAATGTTCCAGAAACGTGAGGAGATAAGCCTTTTACGTTTCATCTTCGAAGTCGAATGCACGTTCTTCGATTTCTCCCATGACATGGGAACCGGTTCGCTAGCGTTTCTCTCCTATCGGACGTCACTTCCTATGCCATCTGACGTCACAGGCGCTTGAACTTTAAAAATTAATTAAAAAAAACTACTTATCGTATCGCAAAAATTTTTTCACCTATGATGTTCATACATGTTACTCTATCATATAAAAATAAAATTGAAAAATCGATAACTTCCCTATTGTTTCTGTTTTTAGTCTTGTCTATTAATTATTGCAAATAGGATTTAAATCATTATTTCCTCATTGGTTATCACTGACTTTTTGCAAAAAATACTAAATTTAAACAAATGAGCTCATGGTATTTTAATTTAATGTTTGGCTTGAAATGCAATATTTTTTAAAAAGTTTAATCTACATTCATCATGATCTTGATGTCTACTAAAATATTTCATGGGAAAATGCAGATTACTAAGAAGTTTTTTTTATCTAGGAAGGTGGATCCGTAATTAAATACTATTCCTCTTACATTGCAATTCAAAGGATTTTGAAATGCCTAGAGTTTTTACTCTTATGGAATAAGTAGTCAAATTTATAAACCAAAATAGTGTTGAAAAACACCCAAAAGCCAAATTTCAGCATTAGCTAAATGCTCCTTAGGGAGTGGGGAAAATGTGCTTAGTTAGTCAAGCGAACCCTTTTCTAAAGATAAGTGATTCTGGATAATATTACTATATTTAATTCTAAAGTCAGTGCTGGCCATGGAAGAAGGAAGGGAGGGGCTTATTGTGCAGACTACACTGTTTGAATTTTTGCAAGGTGTTTTAAATTGTTATTTCTCTTTTTTTTGAGGGAATACTAAGTCCTTTTTGAGTGTGGGTGCGTCATTGCTCTTTAATAGGGAGGGGGTGCACCACATTGAATAGTGCCATTTTTATGATGACAGTGCCCCTTTCAAAGACCAGCACTCTGCCCTTTTTTCCTCTAGAGTGAACACTAGTTTAAGCCTCTTTTTCTCAGGTTGCATTTCTCAGGTTTCTTGTTTTGCATGCATGATATTTCAGAAAGTGTCTTTTCGTAATAACTTTTTGTGCATTTTTGTCTGGGGTTTTTTTTTTTTATGATCTAAACCTAACTTCATTTATTTTTTTAAATCTTTTTTTTTTTTTTGAAATTTTACAAGTTAATATCAAAATTTTCCAAAATTTTGGGTGAAAATTTATATATTTTTTAATATTAACTTTTATTTTTATTCAAAATTTAGGTTCAGATCATAAAAATAAACCAGACAAACATGCATGAAAAGTTTTACGTAAATATATAAGAAACTTTCTGAGATATCACGCATGCAAAACAAGAAACCGGCACCTGAGAAAAAGAAGCTTAAACAGCTGCTGTTAACATAAATCTCTATGGGGAAAGTTTACGCATTTTCACGATAACTTGAAACGTTTTTTGCGTATGGTAATATATAAGGTATCAAATTGTTCAGAATTAAATTATGCATTATATTTTTCCCCGAAAATTTTAAATTTTGAAGGGTAAGGGTCCATAGACCCCTTAAAGAAAAAGACATAACTCTTCAGTATCCACTTGATAGTTAATCCGAGACTTTGAACATACTTACTGCTATTATCTTCAGACAAAATTTTTCAGTTAAGAAAATATTGGTCCCGCCAGCTCACAGCGACCACTAATCTGGCCGCCCTTGATTATAATTGTGTGTGGGGGGGGGGGGGGGTATTTGTGGATAAAACTTACTTTTTCTTGACTTAGTAGAATAGGAATCAAACGAACCATATGCCCCTATCTGATTATGCATACAACTTGTTCATGGTTTGAAATAGAAAGGGGAATTGCCCGAAACGTGCACAAAATTGGAACCCCCCTGATGTTAAGATTGGGGGGGGGGGGGGAAACCCTCATAAATTATTTATCAGGATAATGAATCCTAGCCGAAGGCCTTCTTTCGTAGAAACAAAAAGCAAACAGGTAAATTTTGTTTCTTCTCTTATTTTCAGAGTTCATACTCAATTTGAATAAAAAATTTCCATGACTTTTCCAAAACTTTTTCATGACTTCATAAAAGTTTTCATGACCTTGTTACACGAAGAGAATAGTACTATTTAATTTCAAAATTGCCCATTTTTGGAAATGAGCTTTCGAAAAACTTTTACGTGAATGCCACTACATCATTGGAGGGCACTTACTTGTGACTGAAAAAATATCAGTGTACACTGCAGAAATAATAAATTATTCTTATTTGTCTTTATCAATTCAAGTTAAGTGAAAATATAGTGAATGCAATACACTAATGTTTAAATGCCTAATAAATATTTAATAAATAGGGCAGAATCGTAATGAATAGGACAAAAGTTGAATGAGTCATTTCTAAGTTTTCAATAATAATTCATTAACTTCATAAAAACATTGCCCTTTTGAGTCAATAGTGCATTCTAATCACCCATGTAACTTGACCCTACATTCGTTCATTAAAGTAAATTCATTTTTCTAAACCAGATCTTTCATCTGGCCATAAGGATCAGTTTTGCGAGCTGTATGTTGAGCCCAACTGTTTTAGAGTATTAGAATCCCCCTATTTCTATTGCCTCACTAAAGTCTCCATTTTCTAAAGCCTTCACCATCTTATATAACTAAAAACTGAGGGTAAATATCTATGTACGTATGTCCAAGTAACTTCTCCTGAACGCCAATGAACTGACCATCGAGCCAGGTATCGATGGATTTGTAATCTTCCTGTCTTCATGTTTGGCTATTTAAAATAATCTTCGGATAACAATTTGTGGAGATATAAATTAAAAACTATTAATTATGACTCTTAGATTTGAAAAAAAACCCTATTTTTCAAAGGCCAATCATCCCCCATTCAAATTATTATTCAGTGCTTCATCTCAACTTTTTGTAACAATGCTTTTATTAAAATTTGTAGTTGTAGCATGAAGAAAATCATTAAATGAAAGATGTTGCCATTTTTTTCTTGAATATAAACAAATAAAATTTTGGTTTTTGTTTTGAGGCTTTTCCTGCAATCGGGGGGATTAAAAATATTTGCTTTTTTGGTTATTTTCCTGCAATCTGCTGCAAAATTTTACTGATCTATTTTTGTTCAAGCCTGATTGTTGAACACGCGTCACTAGACATAACTATTATTTTCGAGGTATACCATGCAAAGCCGGGCGACGCAGCTAGTATTGAGATAAACCCTGATAAATTTAACAATAATTTTTTTATAAGTAGTTGAAACAAACTCAGATGCAATTGAATTACACTTTTTGAGGGGGCGTGGCAAAATCGAGAATGTGCAAGTCCACTACTACAGAATACAAAATATAAGAAGTGCTGAAAATAATGGTGAATTCACAATTAGTGATACCCTAGTAATAATATCACATTACAAAAAAGGCGAGCGGCTGTTACAGAAGCAGATGAAATTGGATCCAAAACTCGGATTTGTTTTTTAGACCGTTCAATTTACATGCAATATTACTAAATCACTCAATATGTCTAGCGCTCTTTTAGCTATTGTTACGTTTTTACTGTCTTAGACATTTTTCACGACTTTAAATAAATTTCCATGACTTTTAATGAAAATATTAATTTTCCATGACTTTTCCAGGTCTGAAATTTGTTTATTTTTTTCCCATGACTTTCCGGGATTTCCATGACCGGTACGAACCCTGTATTTTGCTTACTTCACAAGAAAGCTTGAAACATTTAGAATTCGTCCTGGGACAAATTTCTGCCAATTAAATCAGAAATAGAAGGGGACACATCCCCCTAAGAACTGAACCTTATTTCAAATCCTGTAGTAAAACAAATGTTAGATAATGTAAATCTGATGCAGTCTATGTTATTACTTTATTCATAAAATGCTTTTCTTAAGTCAAGTATTGTAATTCTGAGCAAATTTTATAGTACTTATGAAAATTAAAATTCTCCAACAAGGTCAAAATAATCCACCCAGAAATCTGAAGTAGAGGGGGACATTCCTCCCAAAGAATCGAACCATACTTCAAACCCTGCTAATGAAAAGATGCTTAATTAGGCTTAGATAAAATCTTTTTTTTTTTTTTTTTTTTGTAATATTGTTAAAAGACACCAAAATATTAAGACTAATTTGCTTTCTATCGGCTTAATATATCGTCGGTACCATGCTAAACTAAGGAATGTGAAAAATGGCACTTTTCAGGAGAACCAAAAACCGAATATGTTTTTCCACCTGACGCATTTACTTATTCTCAATTTTATAAATGTTAAGAGATAAATTTTGAATGTAAAACTAGTTAAGTCACTGAATTGAAAGCAAAATGTCGAACATGAAATTTGACGGAAAATCGTGTAGCGATTTTTCACATTCATTATTTCAGCAGGGTGCCGACGATATGAGAAAAGAAAATTAAGCAATGATCACAGAAAAGCAAAATCTAATTTAAAATAGAACTTACGATGTTTTTCTTTGTCCAAGGTTATCCTTTTTCTTCTTGAATGTACCTCCGTGGACACACATGAGTTTGAGAAAGTAGTATTTTAGGTCGGGACAAGCATTAGCAACACGATTTGGATAACGCTTTTTAGCTGCTTCTAAAGTTCTGCAATCAGCGATGAAAAATTCCGAATAACTTTTCATTTTGAACTCTTTCAAACAGTTTTCGAATTCAATGTACGATTTGAAACTCGCACCGCGTTCCATCACGGCAGTCATTTAAGAATTTTACACGAACCATGCACACACGATACAAGCGTTTAGGGGCAGGACAAATCTCTGATATTAAAAAAAAAAAATATCAGGTCTATGGGCAGGACAAATCCCAAACGTTAAAAACCTGGCTGTGGCTATTGCGCCGGTATATTGTTCAATAGCTTCCCAGCTATTGCACCGGCGTAGCCTTAGGCG